>NW_020954551.1:7130431-7131693 GCF_900497805.2 Vombatus ursinus | reverse complement strand
GGAGCCAATGGGTGGCTGGCAATCTTGGATGATGGTGGGGGGGGGGGGGTTAGTGCAGACAGACTTAAGCCTCTGCACCCCGAAGACCAAGAGGCCAGAGGCAAACTGCCTTCCCGGCCCCCCGGGAGAATGTACAAAGCAAAGACCCCAGTTCTTTCTCCACCACCTCCACCGCTCCGAGGGGCGCGGCTGGGGCCCTCTTGGTGGGCAGGGGGTAAACCGGAGAAGCGCCCCCCGGGCGGGGGATGGTACAGATGGCTCCAGGGGAGGTGGGAGGAGGAAGGGGAAGCGAGCAGAGTCGAGCCTGCGAAGCCCCAGTTGGGGGGCAAGAGAGGCGACAGGCCAGCCTTTCTGGGTTTTGGAGAGCCGCCACTGGGAGCGTTTCAAGTTCACGGCTGGGCTGCCCGGCGGCGGCGGCGGCTGAAAGGGCAGTGACTTCCGAGGCTCTGTTAGGTGGCAATAGCTGCTACCCCAGCCACACACGCCCACCCTCGGGTGTGTACCGCCTGGACCTTCCCCCCTTCTCTCCCCACCCCCGATCCCGAATTAAGATGAACCTCCGCCCCACCCCACCCCCAAGCCCAGCAGTCTCCCCGCCAGCTGCCCAAGGGAGGCGCGCGGTTAAAAGAGAAAAGGAGAACTTGGGAGACAAGTGGCCGCAGGCTAGGGCTGGGGGCGAGGGCAGCGGCGCTTCAAGCCCCGCTCCGGCTTCCACAGCGACCTTCGCAGCCTTCTGAAGCCCACCTAGTCCGATGGCTGCCTGTCCCCCTTTCGCCCCCCATTCCAGACCACCTCCATCTCCTGACTCTCTAAGTCTCCAGTGTCCGGGATTCGGCCGCCTCCTGTCTCCCCAGGCTGCCCTCGACTCTCCCGGCTAGGTCCGCGCCCCCCACCTCGGTCCCCAGCAAAAGCAAAGGTGCCCGAGCCAGCCTGCCTCCTCCCCAAGCTCCGGAGCTCTCGAAGTGGCCAGGTCTCCAGAAAGGCAGAGCCGAGACTGGGGCTCGCTCCCTTGCGCAAGGCATCCGGGCGCTGCCAGGGGCCGAAGGGGCTGGAGCAGCCAGCGGGCCCCGGGCCCCGGCCCCCAGCCCCCCTGCCCAGCCCTCCGAACCCCAGCTTTCCCTAAGAGCCCGTCCGCCCAGGTGGCGGCGGCAGCGCCAGCAGCCCGGCGGCGAGAGAGAGGGAGCTAATGGTCAGCGAACCCGGCCCCCTTCCCCTAGTCTCTG
The DNA here is from genome assembly GCF_900497805.2 of Vombatus ursinus. Lineage (NCBI taxonomy): Eukaryota > Metazoa > Chordata > Mammalia > Diprotodontia > Vombatidae > Vombatus > Vombatus ursinus. The sequence continues at coordinate 7,130,470 of NW_020954551.1, read as the reverse complement.
CCAGCCCTGCCAGGCACCGGCACCCCGATCCCCCCCTCA
>NW_020954551.1:7110431-7125431 GCF_900497805.2 Vombatus ursinus | reverse complement strand
CAACTCTATCTCTTAGCCAGTACCAAATAGTTTTGATGATTATCTCTTTATAATGTAGTTTTAGATCTGGTACAGCAAGGCCACCTTCCTTTGCATTTTTTTTTCATTAATTCCCTTAATATTCTTGACCTTTTGTTCTTCAGATGAATTTTGTTATTATTTTTCTCACTCTATGAAATAAATTTTTGGTAGTTTGATTGGTATGGCACTGAATAAATAAATTAATTTAAGCAGAATTGTCATTTTTATTGCATTAGCTCAGCCTACCCATGAGCAATTGCTTTTTTTTAAATTTTCCAATTGTTTAGATCTGACTTTATTTGTGTGAAAAGTGTTTTGCAATTGTGTTCATATAGTTCCTGGCTTTGTCTTGGCAAGCGGATTCCCAAATATTTTATATTGTCTATGGTTATTTTAAATGGAATTTCTCTTTCTATCTTGTCTTACTGGGCTTTGTTGGTAATATGTAGAAATGCTGATGACTTATGTAGGTTTATTTTATATTCCGCAACTTTGCTAAAGTTGTTAATTATTTCAACTAGTTTTTTAGTCGATTCTCTAGGATTCTCTAAGTATAACATCATATCATCTGCAAAGAGTGATAGTTTTGTTTCCTCATTGCCTAGGCTAATTCCTTAAATTTCTTTTTCTTCTCTTATTGCTAAAGCTAACATTTCTAGTACAATATTGAATAATAGTGGTGATAATGGGCATCCTTGTTTCACCCCTGATCTTATTGGAAATGCTTCTAGCTTATCCCCATTATGGATAATGCTTGCTGGTGGCTTTAGATAGATATTGCTTACCATTTTAAGGAAAATTCAATTTATTCCTTTGTTCTATAGTGTTTTTAATAGGAATGGATGCTGTCTTTTGTCAAAAGCTTTTTCTATAGCTATTAAGATAATTATATGATTTCTGTTAGTTTTGTCATTGATATGGTCAGTTATGCTGAGAGTTTCCCTAATATTGAACCAGCCTTGCTTTCCTGGTTTAAGTCCTACCTGGTCATAGTGTATTATCCTCATGATAAATTGCTATAATCTCTTTGCTAATATTTTATTTAAAATTTTTGCACCAATGTTCATTAGGGAAATTGGTCTATAATTTTCTTTCTCTGTTTTGGCTCTTCCTGTTTGGGTATCAGCACCATATTCGTGTCATAAAAGGAATTTGGTAGAACTCCTTCTTCAACTATTTTTCCAAATAGTTTATATAATATTGGAATTAATTGTTCTTTAAGTGTTTGATAGAATTCACTTGTAAATCCATCTGGACCTGGAGATTTTTACTTAGAAAGTTCATTGGTGACTTGTTCAATTTCTTTTTCCAAAATTGGGTTATTTAAATATTTTATTTCCTTTTCTGTTAATAAATGCAATTTATATTTTTGTAAATATTCGTCCATTTCACTTAGATTGTCAGATATATTGGCATATAGTTGGGCAAGTAGCTCTTAATTGTTTTAATTTACTTTTCATTGGTGGTGAATTCACCCTTTTCATTTTTGATACTGGTAATTTGGTTTTCTTTTTTTTTAAATCAAATTAACCAAAGGTTTATCTGTTTTATTGGTTTGGGTTTTTTCTTATAAAAACCAGCTTAGTTTTATTTATTAGTTCAATAGTTTTCTTATTTTCAATTTATTAATCTCTCCTTTGATTTTCAGAATTTTTGATATGGTATTTAATTGGGGATTTTTAATTTGTTCTTTTTCCAGCTTTTTAAAAAAAGTCGCATGCCCAATTTATTGATCTGTTCTTTCTCAATTTTATTCATGTAAGCATTTAGAAATATAAAATTTTTCCCCAGTGCTACTTTGGCTGCATCCCATAAATTTTGGTTTGTTGTCTCATTATTATCATTCTCTTTGATGAAATTATTGATTATTTCTATGATTTGTTGTTTGACCCACTCATTCTTTAGGATTAGATTATTTACTTTCCAATTAATTTTAATTTGTCTTTCCATGGCTCTTTATTACATGTAATTTTTTATTGCATCATGATCTGAAAAGGATGCATTTACTATTTCTGCCTTTTACATTTGATTGTGTTTATGTCCTATTTTATGGTCAGTTTTTGTGTAGATGTCATGTACTGCTGAGAAAACGGCATATTACTTTCTGTCCCTATTCAGTTTTCTCCAGAGGTCTATCATATCTAACTTTTCTAAAATTCTATTCACCTCCTTAACTTTTTTCTTATTTATTTTGTGGTTAGATTTATCTAGATCTGGGTGGGGGGAGAGTTGAGGTCCCCCACTAGTACAGTTTTGCAGTCTATTTCTTCCTGTAACTCCCAGAATTTCTCCTCTAAGAATTTGGACGCTATACTACTTGGTGCATATATGTTTAGTATTAATATTACTTCATTGTTTGTGCTACCTTTTAGCAAGATGTAGTTCCCTTCCTTGTAATTAGATCTATTTTGGCTTTTGCTTTGTCTGAGATCAGAATCGCCACCCCTGCTTTTTTTTTTTTTTTAATGCTTCAGCTGAAGCAATATATTCTGCTTCAACCTTTTACCTTTACTCTGTGTGTGTCTCTCTGCTTCAGATGTGTTTCATGTAAACAACATATTGTAGGAGTCTGGTTTTTAATCCACTCTGCTATTCACTTTCATTTTATGGGAGATTTCATTCCATTAACATTCACAGTCATTATTACTAATTGTGTATTTCTCTCCATCTTATTTTTCCCATTTATGCTTTTCTCTCTCCTTTCACTCTGTCCCTCCTTAGCAGTGGTTTTGCTTTTGACTACCACCACCCCCAGTCTGCCCTCTCTTCTATCAGCCCCCCTCCCTTTTCTTTCCCCTTTCCCCTCCTACTTCTCTGTAGGGTAGGAGAGATTTTTCTACCCAGCTCAGTGTGTATATTATTCCCTATTTGAGCCAAATCCAATGAGAGTAAGGTTCATCACTCTCACCTCCCTTCTTTCCCTCCACTCTAACAGGTCTTTCATGCTTCTTCATGTGATACAATTTACCCCAATCTACCCTTTTCCTTTTCTCCCAGTACAATCTTTTTTTTTCACCCCTTAATTAATTTTTTTTCATCACATCAAATCAATTTATACCCACACCCTCTGTCTAAGTATACTCCTAACTGCCCTAATAGAGATATAGTTCTTAAGAGTTACAAGTATCATCTTCCCATGTAGGAATGTAAACAGTTTAACCTTATTGAATACCATGTGTTTTTTTTTCTTTCCTGTTTACTTGTTTATGCTTCTCTTGCATCTTGTATTTGAAGACCAAATTTTCTGTTCAGCTCTGGTCTTTTCATCTGGAAAGTTTGAAAGTCCCCTATTTCATTGAATGTCAATTTTCCCTCCTGGAAGATTAAAGCAGTCTACTTCTTGCCAAACAATAAAAGTTCTTTGAGGGAAGGCAGTGATTGGGTGGGTTACCTAATTTTAGGTAGTCCAGCCTTATCTTTTCTCTACAAGTCAATTATAAGCTTTGTGGGGACAAGGACTATGTCTGATAATACATTGGTATCTCTAAACTAGCCCAACATCCCTCACATAGTAGCCCTTTAATAAGTGGTCTTTGAACGGAATTGAATTGGTGCCAATGTGCCAGGCTATAGTTAGGAGAATGATTAGTAAGACCACCACATTCCCAGATATTTTATTTTGGCTTGTAAACTCTAACTTGGTTAGCAGGTAACTTTTATCATCACCATGCAAATGTGTAATAGTTGAGAAACCCAGGGCCTGAAAGAAACCAAAAGCTATAAGCAAAGATTTTTTTTTTGGCTTTTTATCCCCATGGTTTTGTTGTTGTTGTTGTTGTTGTTGTTTTTAAATGAAACTGGCATTTGGGATTCTTTTAATTAAGTGATTACATGTAATTTTTTTTGAAAGTAAATAAAACAAAAAGAAAAATATCTTGTGAGAATTTTTAAAATAGTTCTACCTGAGAAATTGAAATATGCCTTTGGAGTTTCTCCAGCAATTAGGCAGTCCCAAACATTGGGGAGTGATGGGCAGACATTCTGATAATACAAAGCAGATATTTTGGACTGAGCCTTCCCAATTAATTATTTACACTGATGAAATTCAAAAATAATTAATCACTAGTTCAGTTTTCCCAAGTCCTGCTTCTGTCCTCCTAGACATAGATTTTATCATTTTCCACCTGGATTTTTGCAACATCAGAGAGCTGCAATGATCTTGGCAGGAAATCACCCATGACCAAGACACCTCCCTTCACTTGAGCTTGGTGATGAAATCTGCAAGCAAGGAAAGGACTCCATCTTCATAGCTGGTTTGGGTGTGGGGCTGTCTGAGAGTGATGCTGTTCACTCCATGTTGCTAAATGCATTAGACTTATTATAGATGTTACTCCTTTCTTGCAAATGTTACAGATTTGTGACAAGTGGCACCCTAGAAGATCAGAACCAAAAGAACAGATTAAATGGAATGTCTCCCAGGGTAAAATCAAATGATTCAGCCTTCACATCATAGCCGTCATCCACATTTCAAAAGACAGGCGATTGTATTCTCAAGAGCCTAAGTCAATGCTTGAAAAAGAAAATAGCAATATTTGTATCCGTGCCCTGAGAGGCAGCATGGCATGGTAGATCAAGGACTAACCTTGCATTCAGAAAGCCTGTCGCTACCACTGTGACCTTGGGCAAATTAATTACTTTTCTGGACCTCAGTTTCCTTGTCTGTCAAATGAGGGATCTGGTTATATGTTCTCCAAGATCACTTCTGGCTCTGTCTCTATGATCCCAGGATCAAGTGCTACCTCTGACACACACACTATATATGAGCCTGGACAAATTACTTGCCCTCTTGGTTCCCCCAATCAACTCTTTTTTATGAGACAATTGGGATTTAAGTGACTTACCCAGAGTAACACAGCTAGTACGTGTTATGTGTCTAAGGCTGGATTTGAACTCAGGTCCTCCTGATTCCAGGGCTGGTGCTCTATCCACTGCACCACCTAGCTGCCCCCAATCAACTCTCTAAGACTGGAGTTATAATGCAGACTCCAATCTGCCTTAGTGAAGGGAGCATCCCTACACACATGAAATCTGAAATCTGAAATCCCACTGCCACTGAAATCACCACCACCACAAAAACTTATGTGTGTGTATGTGAGTAAGCACATATTTATCGTATTTGGTAATGTTTATTTTACAGCTTTGTCTCTTTATAAAAGCACAAAGGGAATTGAGACTTATCAAAACAATTTCATTTTTTAAAAAAAATGTAATAAAAAATCCCTCCATAGCAATAATATTTATCACTTGTATTAGGCCTTATATCCAGGAATTCAGAGGGGACTTGAGAAGCTCAGGCCCTTAATTACATACATATGAATGAAACAGTTCTCCCCAAACCTTAAACCTGCCTACCTCTCTTACTCATTGACTGTGGTTGAAATTGACATGTTGACCATGACAACAGGAAGGTGATGCCAGGACTTGCAAGTGAATAGGATTTAAGTGAGGAAAGGCTGTACAAAGTCACCAGCCTCACTTTCTCCTCCAGAGCTATCTGGGGCCAGTGGCAAGATATAGGTCAGGATGACTGGAGATCCTCAGTCAAACTGAGACCTAGGAAAGACCTTAACTTCAAAAGGGCCACGGTCTCCCACTGCATCCGGGGGCCATCTCCAGTTGTCCTGATCTATCTTATTTATTGACTATGCTTCTAAGCAATAGTCTTAAAACAATCAGCCTTTGAAGAATTTGAGTACCCAATATAAGCACTATACTGCTGTAAGAAACGTAAATGGATAAGATGTTATCTCTGGCCTCAAAAACAAGAGTTGGAGGAAGACCGTAACTCCTAAAACAAGTAGGGGGGAAAAAACTATGTTACATGCAAAAGTGTGTGGTACAGACTGTAAATGGCCTGAGGGTTCAGAGCACCATAGCCATCAAGTGGAGGCTTCATAGAGTTCGGTGGATTTTGAGTTGGATTTTGAAGGATGTTGAAATTTTGACTAGAGAGAATGTCATAGAATCTCAGGGTTGAACAAGATCTCAGAAACCAACTTATTTCTGATCCAAGATCTTTATATCTGCAACAAGTCTTTACCTAGACTTTCCTGAAGGATATCCATTGAGGGTGAGGAAAGAGATTCACTAGCCCTAGAAGCATCTTATTCCCATTTTTACAGAGGTCAAATTATAAAGATGTTCCTTACATCTCATCTCTCTATACATTTATAGTTAGAATGGTTCTGGGCAATGTTTTGAAACTGGGCGTGTCCATGTAAGTAACGTTTTTTTAAGTGCTTGTAGACACAGATATAAATGAGTGGCTATTATGCATGGAGACATAGCTATAAACTCACAGTAACTCTCTTTGCTGCCCATTTTACAGTTAGTTTAACTAAAGTACAAAAAAGCTAGGTTGTTCATCATTATCCATGTAGTAAGTACTAGCTATAGAACTCAGTTCATTAGAGAATCATGGAATTGTCATTGGAAAGGTCCTTAGAGGTCACCTAGACCAGCCCCCTGACTTGCCCAACCAGTAAAAGAATTCTTTTGCCGGATGTCCATCCAGCTAGTTTGAACATGTCTAGTGATAGGGAATTCATTATGGCACTGCTAGAAGGGTTTCATTTCTAATGAATCAAAAGCTATCTTCTTGTAACTTCCACCTTTCAGCCCTAGGTCTTCCCTCTACAATCACAGTTCAGACAGCCTTTTTTAATTCCAAGGTTGTAACTCTTCAAAAAAGTAGATTTTCTTGTCTCCTGTTATCAAACCACATACTTCTAATTTGCTGAAATGTACTGATTTTTAAGACTAAAGGTGTGAGAACCTATGAGCAGTTTCACAAACCTACTTATATCTTCCTTGTTGGCAGAAACCCACAGGAACTTCAAATAAGATATTAGATTTCTTTTTAAAGCAATACAATCACATTATCTCTGTTTCTATTGTCTATTTCCTATATATCTTGGGACCATAAATCATAAATGGTCAATGCTTTATAATTAGATACTTTAATAACTGTATGATTTCATCTACATGGACACTTCTTCCAGTCATTGACATTACAAATTTCACGATATCTAAAGGAAAGCCTCCAGCTCATGGGAAGATTTATGGGAGAACATGGACGAGTCTCTCACAATCGTCGGGAATGAATGGGTTGCAATCTACCTATGTCTCACATAATCTAAACCAAAAAGACCTGGTCAAAACAACATTCAGTAATTCAACCAATATTTACTAAGCGCCATGGCACAGGAAATAGAGCACTGGCTTCTGAATCAGAAAGACCTGCTTCAAGTCCCATCTTTGACCCATGCTAGCTATGTGACTCTTGGTAGCAAGCAAGTCATTGAAACTTCTCAGTGTCCTGGGGAACCATCAGAGAATGTGCTAAAGATGCTGGACTGAATCAGGAGAGAGACAGAGACAGAGACAGAAGGAGAGAGAGAGGGAGAGAGACAAAGAGAGAGAGAGAGACAGAGCACTTCCCTGAAGCCTCCTGTCAAAAGCCTGTCTCTTCAAATGCACAAATCATTCAAAAGACTAATTGCTCTTTATACTATCTTTAATCTAAATTACAAACTAAAATATAACTCCAAACTATAAAATGGGTAGCAAGACGGTGAAGTGGATAGAGCCCTCGGCCTGAAGTCCTCTTCCTGAGTTCAAATCTGGCCTCAGACAATTACTAGCTGTGTGACCTCAGAGAAGTCACTTAACCCAGTTTGCTTCAGTTTCCTCATCTGGAAAATGAACTGGAAAAAGAAATGGCAGACCACTCCAGTATCTTTGCCAAGAAAACCCCAGATGGGGTCACAAAGAGTCAGACACCACTGAACAACACCAACAAAACTATAAGCTCAACTTAATCTAAACTACAACAGAATAGGTAGGAAGTTTTTTGAAGGACCATAAATGCAGAAAGCAAGTTGAGGTGTATTTTGATCATTTCCCCTTTTGCAAATTTTAAAAATAAGCTCTGTTGATACCTTTTGTTTTTATGTGATAGTCATTTTAAATATATCTCAATCCCATTGATCCCTTTCTTGTAATAAAGAAAAAGGAGGTAAGAAAAACCAATGACATAGTGACCTTGTCTGACAGTGTGGATGACATTCCATATCCATAGCTCTCCCAGTTCTTGGTACTAAAAAGACATTCTCTCCTAGTAGACGCCCGATGAGGAACCATCTGTGAAAATAACTTATTACCATGATAAGACTGTTAACCCTTTATGTTAATCAATGTACTTAGCTAGACTTGGAGGACTCTGACCTCCTTGAAATTAATGTTTCAATTTCGTTCTTAGATACTAACCTACAGTATAAATTTTCACAAATAAATAGCGATTGCTTGGACTGAAATCCAGGTGAATTTGCTATAAGTATTTTACAGAAGCAAGAGTTATTTTTATCTCTTTTTTGTTTACTTTTTTTAAAGATGGTGATTGTAATCAGTGTCTTTGTAAACATAAAATCTTGTCTGAGGCTTACAGGTGTAAATTATTAGGTGCAGTTTTTTTTTTCAGCAACCATGGTAATGGCCAAAATCCCTGTTAAAAAGAAAAATTCTAAACATTCTACAAAGTTCAACTTCCTGGATTCTCTGCACCAAGGTTTTCAAATGTGCAATCCAGTTTTCTAGAGACTTTGAATCAATCATTGCATCACCATCCATCATGCCCTAGACCTCTGTAATGAAGGTGTCTTTCTTTTCACATTAGCAATTTAGGTGGGTGAAAGAATTGTAAAGATGTATGACAGAGGTCCAAAGAATTGGATTAGACAAGAGAACCTATTTCCTGCTGGATCTTTTTGCCCTTGGCGTTTTGTCTACCCACTGAACATAGGGACAAATCAGTTTGAAGATTATTCTTCTATGATCTCAAACAGTAAAAAATAGTTATTAGGATCACTACGCTCTGCCATTTTGAAAGTCAGAATTTTTAGTAGTTGGTATAATGAGAGATGACAGTTTACTCTGTTGAAATCTTGGGGAGATAATGCTATTATGACCCACGTAAAAGCATAGGGCAATAGAATATAAGAATCCCTTAGACCCAACCAACTTCTCACATCTTAAGGATGGGTTTCTCGCCTGTCCCTTGCTCACTTCGATTAAATTTACCAACTAGAATATGCCCAACTCATTCACCCCATTGCAGCCATCCACCTGCATAGTCACCCCATTGAGTCACATTGAGCAGAGGAATGACAGTGTGGTACAGTCTATAAAGTGTGTTGTCAGAAGACCCAGATTGAAACTGTGACTTCAAGTGTGAGCAAATTATTTAACATCCTTTATGTGTGACAGGAAGGGGTTAGACTAGATGACCTCAAAGGATAGAGTCACAGGATTTGAGAGTTGGAAAGGATCTCAGCAGCCACCTAGTATAACAGATACATGAAGGGAACCTCCCTTCTAACAAACATGACCGGCAGTCCATCCAGCCTCTGCTTGAAGAGGAGGAATCCACCAATTTTGAGATAAGCCATTCATTCAATAAACATTTATTAAGCACCTACTAAGTGCCAGGTGCTCTGTATAAGAAGGCAAAAGGCAGTCCCTGCCCTCAAAGAGCTTATAATCCACTTGTAGATAATGCTAATCAATTAGTCTATTTGTAACTTCCACCAGGAGAGCAGCTAGATAGTTCAGTAGATGGAGCCATAGGGCTGTAGTTAGGACGTTTTTGTTGTACAGTGGTGTCCCACTCTTCTCGTGCCCCCTTTCTTGACAAAGATACTGGAGGACTAGTTTACCATTTCCTTCGCCAGCTCATCTTACAGATGAGGAAACTAAGGCAAATGGAGTTAAGTGACTTGCCCAGAGTCACATAGCTATTAAGCGTCAGAGGCCAGATTTGGACTCATGAAAATGAGTCTCTCTGACTCCAGACCCAGCGTTCTATCCACTGCACCACCTAGCTGCCCCAGAGTTGGAAGACCTGAGTTCAAATCCAATCTCAGACACTTACTAACTGTGTGACCCTGGGAAAGTCATTTAACTCGGTTAGCCTCAGTTTCCTTATTTGTAAAGTGAACAGGGGAAGGAAATGGCAAACCACTCCAGTAGCTTTGTCAAGAAAACCCCAAATGGGGTCATGAAGAGCTGGACATGACTGAACAATAATAACAACTTTTACCCGCTGCTCTTGGATCTGCCTTCTGGGGCTAAACAAAACAAATCGAATCTCTCTTCCGTAAAACAGCCTTTCAAATACAGCAGTCCCTTTCCAGTGTCCCATCCCCAGTCTTTTCTTCCCAGGGCTAAACATCTCCAGTTCCTACCCCAGATTCTTCACCAGGTTTAAATCTAAGTTCCTATGAATATGATGCTGATAGTTAACATTTAGATAGCATTTTGATCTTTGCAAGATGCTTTATGTATGTTATCTAATTTAATAAGCATGAACCTCCTTTAAGACAGTTACTATTATTATTACCCTTATTGCTGAGCAAAAAAAGGCTCAAAGAGGTTATATCTCTATGAAATGACCAGACCGATGCATAAGAAAGATTAATCTGGTAGCTGTGTGGAGAGATAAGACAGAAGAACCAGAGCAGACTTGTAGAAAGACTATTGCTATCGTCTCATAAGAGGTAATGAGACAGTAGGTGAGAGAGTGGGTTCAGTGGGCCTAAAGAGGAGGGGATGGATGTGAGAGATATGGAAACTGAATCAGCACGACTAGGTAAATGGGGGATATGACAGATGAGGGAGTGGGAGATGGATGGGGGTGCCGTAGATAGAAAAGTGAGGTTAACATTAGGAGTAAATCTAGGGGAAAAGACAATGTCAAAGTCAGAAGGATGAAGACTGAAAAACAAAAGAAAACAAACAAACAAAAAAACCCATCCAAGCCATTGTATAAGACTTATTAGGAAGTCATTAGGAACCTTTGAGAGCGGGTTTCTAGGAGAGTGATGGGGTTAGAAGCCAAATTCCAGTTGTCTGAAGATCATGATTATAGATCTGGAATTGGAAAGAGAGTAAATAGGTTTTGAATACATAAAGAATCCTAACAACCTTTCAGCCTCTCCTAAATCCTGTAGTTTCTTTATTTTTTTCAGTCTCATTCACTTTTCCTTTCAAGGTTTCATGGTTCCTAGGTATTCCTGCTTGGTTTTTTTCTGCCTTGCATGATTTCACAAAGGTCTCCCCAGATTTCTTTGTATTCTCCATCCTTGTTAGGCTTAATGGCCTTGTAGTATCCCATTATATTAATGTGCTATAATTTAGTTAACTATGTTGGACATTTAGGTAGCTTTTAGTCTTTTGCAAATACATATAATTTTGCTATGAAAATCTTTGAACAGAAAGTTCTTTTTGTTGTTTCTGATAATACTTTCTGGGAATATCCCAATAATGGTATTATTGGGTCAAAGGATATGATCTTTTTTTTTGTAATTTTTGCTATCTCTTGGCAGATTGCTCTTCAAAAGACTTTACAAGTCTGTAATTCTATCAGCAATGAATGAGATTTATATATTTGATCATAGATTTAGAGTTGGAAGAAACCTCGGAGACAATTCTAGTCTAATCTCTTCACTTTACAGATGAGAAAACTGAGGCCCACAGAAGTTAAATAATTTGCCCAAAGTCACATAAGCAGCTGTGACAGAGTTGGGAGTTGAATCAATGTCCTCTGATTGCAGATCCAACATCTTTATCACTATACTACCCTGCCTCTTAAGCCTAGCTTGCCATAGTCTGCCATCATTTGCTTTCATTACTTTTGGGGTTTTTTGCCCATTTGCTGAATGCAATGTGAACCTCAAAGTTGTTTTAATACCTTGATATTAATAAGAATTTAATTAATAAGAATAAATAAGAATTTTTCAAGTAATAATTGCTTGAAATAATTAGCAATTTGTTTTCTCTTTTGAAAATTCTATTTGCAGATTTGCATCTTCATATATAATCATCTTTTTTATTATGATGTTATAAAAATGCTTGTTTTATTCCATAAATTAAAAAAACTAATTAATTTTTAAAGAGAAAAAGAAAATTGAGTTTATATCCTTTGACTATTTTTCCATATAACCAAGAAGTAACCCTGAAGGACAGAAATGAAAGACATCACCAAGCATTGTCCAATTGTAGGAGTAGGTGGGCTGGTCAGGATGAGAAATGGCAGATGGACAAACCCTAATGTTCCCTTGGTACCTCAAAAAGTCAGGAGAAATTCAGGAAGGCATTGAGTATATTGGGTGCTATTCCCTGAAGGGAACTTTGGGTAAAACAAAGACAAGAAACTCCCAGGACAGTCAGGAACGGATGAGTGGTGTTCTGTATTGTCGGGATCATCCTGAATGAATGATCCCACATAAATCTGAGCTCCCTGCCCCTGCTGAACACTCAAGGCTCATTTCAACCTTTTTATTCTCCTCCATCTTATTCTCTGCCAAGGTTGTACCAGATCTTCTACATTTTCCTTAAGTCCCCAATCCTACCCCTTGGCACTCTTATACCCTTCTTTACTTTCAGAAGATGGAGATCATCCAACATTTAGCTTTCTGGATTTTCCTCCTATCCATTTTCAAATGCACGTATATATTCACTCATTTTCACTTCCTTCTTGTCTGGGGCAGAAGAAGACTAGACTTGAGTTTTGTAGCCCATCTCCCCAGACCTTCTCCTAGACTCTGCTCTATCTCTATCACCTTCTTTCTTTCCCACTCTTTTGACTCCTTCTTGTCTATGAACATAATCTGATCTCCCCCACACTTAAAACAAATAGACACCAAACTCCTTATTTCTACTTTCCTCTCAAAGGACTGCTGTACCTGGACTTCTTTCATTAACAAACTTCTCAGAACAGTAGCTTATGCTCACTGCCTATTTTCTCACCTCTTCCTCACTGATGCACTCTTTGCAATGTGGAATGGCCATCATCATCATCATCATCATCACTATTCTATTTGAAAATGTTCTCTCTACAGTCATCAAGGACCTTCAAATTGCCAGATTCCATCACTGGAAATTCAGACTCAGAGCTGAAAGAAAGCACAGGGACCATTTGGTCCAACTTCCTCATTTGACCCTTGTGGAAACTGAGTCCCAGAGAAGTGAAGTGCCCAAGATCACACAGCTGATAAGTGACAGAGCAGGCATTTGAATCCAGGTTCTCTGACCCCAAAGTCATTGAGCTTTCCTCTATATCACATTGACTCTTTACCCTCCTTGTAGCATTTAATGCCAATGATCATCATTTTTATTTTGAAATTTTGTCTTCCCTTATTCCAGGACACTGTCATGGTTCTCCAATCTCTCTTGCAGCTCATCTCCTCCACTGAATTTTTTCTTCTTTCTTATGCTCAATTCCTCAAGATTCTGTCCTCAACTTTCCTACTATATTACATGCTACTTTATCTTCATTGGCAAACTGATCTACCTGATTGTTTTAACTATTACCTGTATTAAGATGCTTAGTGATCATACTCTATCAAGGGAAAAACTAATAAAATTTAGTTGATTTTACAAATAAGGAAACTGAGGCTAAGAGAGGTTGAATAACTTGTCCATGGTCACAAAGATAATGCATGTATGGGGTATTCAGGGAGGACTAGCACCTCTAGTGTGAGGACTGCTGAGCGCTTTCAGGAGTGCTCATCCACCTTTGGTGTCCACCCATCACTCAACTCTCTCCTGTGGCTCCAAGAAGGTGTAGCATGTATTTCAGCCTCACTCTAGTAAAACCCTCTCGGCAGATAGGCTAAACCAGGTTGATGGTAACGCAAGGGTATCAGACCCATCAATTAATTGGGGAGGGTGTCTACCCCAAGCATGTGAAGATTTCCTCCTGCAGAATGGGTAGATAAGAAAAATTTGTCTCAATGGTCATGAAGGCAGCAGAAGCAGGTGCTATGGAGCAGTTAGAGCTTGGTCAGACATCAGAGACACCAAGGTCATCCACTGCATCTGGGGCTATCACCAGTCATCTTGACTTTTGTCCTGCCACTGAACTTCAATGACTGGAAGGGAGAGTAAAGCTGATGACTTTGTACAACTCTCCCTCACTTAAATCCAACTCATGTGCAAGTCAAGACGTCACCCATGATGTCACTGGTCTTTCAAAATGAAGGATGAATGACATATCATGGGCAGGATTTGAATGTAATTCTTCCTAACTTCATGTCAAGCCCTGTCTATGTGGCATCATTCTGTCTGTAAACCTTCAATTTATACTACACATACCACAACATGAGTGTTCCTCAAGCTAGCTCTGCCCATATTACTTCCTTGCATAAAATGGTCAGTGGCTGCCTATTTCCCACTAAGTAATGTTCAAATTCCATTGTGTGGCATTTAAGGCTCTCTACAATATGATGCTAACTTCCATTATTAGCCTTTGGGAGTTAACAGCTATGTAGAACCTATACTTCAGCCAAATTGGCCCATCATCATTCTCTGAACACATTCTGTATTTTCCTTCCTTTGTACCTTTGCTCATTCTTTCACTCTCCTGGAGTATACTTCTATTTGTACTCCAGTCTATAGTGGTGGAAATCTTATCTGTTTGTTCTTCAAGACCCAGATCAAAGGCCATTCCCTCCAGAAAGCCTCGCTTGATTACCTCAGCTGGAAGTGAGCCCTCCCTCCTCCAAATATCCACAGGGCTTTGATTATACTTCTCTCAGAGAAGTGATCACAGTCTACCTCTTGTAGCAATTCACAGGAGTATCTTTGTTGCTATATTACAGTCTCCTTGGCAGCAAGAACATGAAATCATAAATTCATCAATTGAGAGATGAAAGAGATTGTAGAGGTGTGGTCCAACCTCTCATTTTACAGATAAGGAAAGTGAGTCTCACAGGGCCATGGTCATGTAGGCATGAAGTAGCAGAGTTAAGATATGAACCTAGGTCCTCTGAATATGAATCCAACATGATTTCCATTGAGGTGCACTGCCTTGATTATCTTGCTATTCCTTAGGACAAGAACATGAAGACAGCGACATCAACTGACTTTGTGGAATGAATGAATGAATGAATGAATGAATGAATGAATGAATGAATGAATGAA
>NW_020954551.1:7096180-7110421 GCF_900497805.2 Vombatus ursinus | reverse complement strand
GAATGAATGAATGAATGAATGAATGAATGAATGAATGAATGAATGAACAGTCCAGTAAAAATGCTGATAAGGCCAGGACATAGCCTCTATTTTATCTGCTTGGAAGAAAAAACACATTTGAAGTTATTTTCATAAGGACATCAAAAGCAGTATGGCATTGTGGAGGCAGGACAAACTAGGTTCAAGTCCTGCCTTTGATAAAGAACAACTATATGACCATTGGCAAGGCATTTGACCCTCAGTGACTCAGGCAAATATCTGAGTTTCCAGGTTACAGCCAAGTCGTCAATCTTCATCAGTAGAGAGATATTCCACATGTAGAATTTCCCTCACACACCTCCACCAATGAGATCGCAGCGCCAGATAAATAAAAGGTGGAAGTGGGAACATTATTGGCATGAGGGAGAATGGTGTAGGAGAGGACAGGAAATGAGTCTGAAAGTCACGAATTCAGATCCTGCTTCCGACATTGGCTAGGAACATTACCCTAGATAAGTCACTGAAAGTCTGTGTGTCCCAGACAGCTCACTAGGGAGTTACAGACCATCAATCACAGAAACTTCTTCGATTGCATATATTTCATACCTACTTATATGTTCTCAAAGTAGAATGTGGGCTCCTTGAAGTCAGGAACTGTTTTTGTCTTTCTGTCCTTAACACCTAATACAGTGGCTGCCACATAGGAGGTGGATTGTTGATTGATTTAGGGATTGATTACATTCATGGAAAGGGATCTATTCAGAGAAGGATAAAAGCCAGCTCATATATTTACCCCCACCACCACCACCAAAATGAAACGATACAACCTCAAAACTCAGTTGGAGTGTTTGAATGGTAGCAGGAAACAGCCAAATATTAGAAATGATTCAAAGAGCAGAGGCCTGTTGAATTACAAGACTACTAATAGTGTTAATCAGCTTCATTGTGACCTGTTAGAATGCATAACAATGCCAGGAGCATTGGAGAGAAAGATTTGAAAAAGGCAGCAAGCTACAGCAAATAGTTTTGTGTTGTTATTGGTTCCCCCCCCCCATAAAGTTCAGAAAGCAGAATAAACACCTGCATAAAATTCTGATCAAAGGGGAGATGAAAATGAAATCATGATTTCATTTGCACAATTGTGTATGGACAAACTTCCAAAGTATTCTGAATAGGCAAAAATTCTGGCTATTGAGCTCGGATTTCCATAAATGTCATGAAAAGCAGCATTATTTTTCCTATAGCTTGAGGATATTCACTCCTTTTAAAATGTGTTCTAAGGCATTGAAAGTCTTGGCATGGAGAAGCTGCTGAGATTTAGAAGTGGAGGACAAAGATGGGCTAGCTGGGTGTGTGTGTGTGTGTGTGTGTGTGTGTGTGTGTGTGTGTGTGTAAAAGAGTTGACTTCAGTAGAATGGCAGCTTGCTTGTTGATTTACGGAGGCATGAGAAAGATTAATCCAGAGAGATGGGTGAAGCAAAGTGGGAGGGAAGCTCGTCATAGGCAATGATGACTCTAAGTAAAGAGATATAGTGGGTCATAGATTACTGCAAACGCTGCTTTGCTAAGCAGTATGTCTGACACCTCGCTGAGCAATATGAATGCTGTCTTTTGAACACTGACGTGCGTGTCCTGATCTGACAGTTTTCCCTGAGCGTTTCAGGAAGGTTCATGAACTTTTCTGATAATGTCCTTGGCATCAGGAGAAAATGTCCTACATCCTCTGTTGCTCCAAGGAGAATTAAAGGTAGTGATCGGACCTGGAGTAAGGAAAGAAACCTGGGTTTGAATCCTCACCCTTACTCCCCCCACATATCCAAGCAGTTGACATAGCTTGTCATTTCTACCTTTACTGTATCTCTCATACACATTCCCTTCTGTCCACTAATACCTCATACTTGGATTATTGAAATGACCTTCTTACTGTACTCTCTGCCTCCAGTCTTTCCTACTACCAATCCATCCTCCTCTCAGCCACCAAAGTGATCTTGCTAAAGCATGTGCCCCATGCCCGGCCTGGCTTCCTTCAAGACTTGGCCAAAACGCGACCTTCTGCAATAGGTATATTCTTAGTTCTTCCCTGGCAATATCCTCCTGCCCCCGGATACCTCCCCCACCCATGTCTTCCCTCTGAGATTCCCTTCTGTTTACACCATGTATATCTTGTATATACATAATTGTTTTGCTATTGTTTCCTCCATTAAAATGTGAGCTCCTTGAGGACAGGCACCATGTTTTTGTCTTTCTTTGTATTCCCAGCCCTTAGCCTAGTACCTGTGCTGATGTTGATTACATTGGAACTGTTCAAAGTCTGTGGAAGGATAGACAAATATTCACAACCACTGCTGATGAGCACACTCAAAGCATGCCCTGTAAGCGTCATATTTGTATATGAAAGATATCAGTGATGCAGTGGAAAGAATATTGACTTTGGAGTCACAGGCACTGGGTTCAGCTCTCTCACCTCCTATACTGCCTGAAGGACCTTGGATAAATCATTCGATCTCTCTGGGCCCAAGTTTCTTCATCTGTAAAATGAGGGAGACTGAGCTAGATGACTTCTGAGGTCCTTTCTACCTCAAATATCATGATCTTAAAAACACATTTTTAAAAAATGCTGTCAAGCTTGCTATCACCCTTTAAAAGAAGATTCAGAAGACATTTCATTCTGTCCTAGGATAGGAAAGAATATTGATATACTTTATTACAGCAGGTCCAGGAAGTTGCCATAGGTCTTTCTGATAGAGCTGTAATTAGGGTAGTGAGGCTGGGCTTTACCACAGGGCATCAACATTTAGCAGGCACAAATATTTTAAATGATTACTTCAAAAGACTGTACAATTTTTTAAATTGTTAAATTCAGTTTTTATAGCATTTTCACTCCTGAGGCACCAAAGAAACTAGTTAGCAAGAATAATTAGTTAAAGTAGGAAGGTACCAGATGGTACACTTCATTCATCCCCGGCAGCTGCACAGCAGGTAAACTTGTCCTCTCTCTGTCTGGCCTAGTTCTGCTCCTCTCTAGGCAGTCCTTCCTCCCCCAGCAGCGAGCCCATAGTGTCCTAGGGTTTTTTTCCCTCCTTGGGGTGGTATTCAGGTGCTTCCCTTTTAGGCCAGAATCAAAGATAGGCTTCCCTCCCACATAGGGGGCAGGTATCTCAGGCCACCTTCTCCAATGAGTATTGTCCAAATGGCTCTCCCATAGGCGCAGCGTTGGGGTCTCCCTCTCCCAGTAGGTGCTTTGAAGGTGTATTTAGTACTGCATGCCCTAGGCTTAATTTCCTGCTGGTAGTCAAAATTGCTAGTTAAGGTTCTACTTTTAGCCCATTGGTGGTGCACAGGTCTGATTGGGTCTCTGCCTAATAAAAGGCAAAAACTTCATGGCACAAATGTTCAGGTTAAGCCTAACTGGTTTGAGATGGTCAAAATGTATCTTATGACACCTCTTCTTGTATTTTAAGACTATCATCCATTTTTAGTGTGTGGGTGAGGGTGAGGATGGGGATTGGGAAAGGGTCCTTCCCTGAGTCATTGGCCCAATCTTTGCCTCACTGTGCCCATTTTCTAGCATTCAAAACATTAATACACTGGCCTCCTCCAAGCCTTACGCATATAAATTCTGTTCACCTTAAAATCATGAGATATCAGTCAGTCAGAAATTTATTCTTTAGATAATGAAACTTTACCCTGATTGGTCTTAAGGTAGAGTTTGATGAGAAGTCAAAGAGCTGTACGAAAGAAGTGGAAATGGAAATCATGGTATCATAGATTTAGATCTAGGAGGGGCCTTACAGGTCATTAAGTCCAAACCCCTCATTTTACAATTGAGGAAATTAAGAGATTGTGACTTGTCACATAGCTAGTTAAGTATCTAAGGCAAGATTCAATGTCAGGTCTTCCTGACTCCAAACCCAACATTCTATCTAGTACACTTCAGAGCTATCATCATTGGTATGCAACCACATCATGTTGAGGAATTGATGAAGGCACCTAGCCCCTTCTAAGTGAATCCCTCACCTTCCAATGGATTTACAGGGGGAGGGCATAAAAAAGAGTCACAAAGGGTGAGGAGGCAGAACTGGGTTGTGGTCTACATTACTGGAGGGTGTGTCCACAGGGATGAGATCACAGATCCCCGGAAATATTAAAGTTTTCACTCAATCCCTCACATTTATAGAGCACTTTGGATACAACATACATTCCCCATAACCGTTTTCGAGATAAGTAGGTTGTGTACTATTATCTCCATTTCATAGGTGAGAAACTTGAGGCTCAACAAGATTAAGGGTCTTGTTCATACATACCTAGAAAGGACCTAGTCCATTCATTCCCAGACTCTCCCTCCTACTCCAAGGGGTCTCTCCATGATGACAAAAGCTTCTGTTTCTAGAAGGTCAGATAAGAGAAGAAGCAGTAAGCAAAGGTGAGAATCCTAAGAGACTAAACAGAAAACAGTATGATGGAAGTGATCTTTTCACGGAGTGAAAGTAAGAGATTCCAAGGACCGAGCAGGGAACGCTAATCTTGGATCTTCCACTGTCTCCCATCAGCAGCTCAGGAATCCGTCATTCAACACCCGCGCTTCTATTATTTCCTGTTGACCAACAATGATCAGGTTGTACTGGACCTTGCGGAATTTGAAAGGCAACTGTAATGAATTAGTGGTCCTCTTTTCAAATATAGCTATTGATCAGCATAATTCCTAACCAGTAACATGAAATAGGTTGAATGTTCACCATATATATATATATATTATATATACACACACACATACATGTGTGTGTGTGTATATCACATATCTAGATATATATACACACATATATACATATATTACGTATGTATTTGTATATGATCTCTAGAACAACTTTCGTATCAAAGAAACACCTGCATCTTCCTAGAACCATTTGTTCATCAAACAAGCATTCTTTAAGGCTACCTCAAGATTGTTTTTTATGAGGTGGGGGGTAGAGAAGGAGCCATGATCCTGATTTGTGATTTCATCTCCATATAGGAACTCCCAGCATGGAAAATCCCTCCATCAATGTATACTAGTAATTAATCAATAACTTTTATTTTATTTTTATCCTTTTCTTTTCTCAATTACATGTAAATTTTTTAATGTTCATTTTTAAAAATTTTAAGTGCCAAATTCTCACCTTCCCTCTTTCCCCTCCCTCACCTTCAGAAGGCAAGCAATTTGATAAAGATTATAGTAATGCAAAGGTGGAAGTCATGCAAAACATTTCCATATTAGCCATATAGCAAAAGAAAACAGACAAAAATAAGAAAAATAAAGTTTAAAAAGTATGCTTCAATCTGCATTCAGACTTCATTGGTTCTTTCTCTGGAGGTGGATAGCATTTTTTACTATAAATTCATCAGAATTGTCTTTGATCATTATATTTCTCAGAATAGCTAAGTCATTCACAGTTGATCATCATACAGTATTGCTGTTACTGCTTATATTGTTCTCCTGGTTCCGTTCACTTCACTTTGCATCAGTTCATGTAAGTCTTCCCAGGTTTTTCTCAAACCATCCTGGTCATCATTTCTTACAGCATGAGTATTCATCAGTAACTTTTGGTCTTGGAGTAGAGGTACTAAATCTTTTTTCATGCAATGGACCCTTTCAGCAGTTTGGTGAAGCCAATGGACTCAAAATAATGTTTTTAAATCATAAAATATATCGAATTACAAAAGAAATCAATTATATTCAAGTCAACAAGCATTAATTAAATGTTTGTTATGTGTTAGGCACTGTGCCAATGAAATATACTAACAGAATATTTAAAAACCAAAACCCCAGGTAAAGAATCTCTGTCTTAGATACTCACCTGAGACACTAAGAAATTAGGTGACTTGCCCATGGTCAAACAGTGTAGTTCAGAAGCAGGACTTGAACCCAGGTCTTCTTGACCCCAAGACTGACCCTTTATACACTACCCCACATTGCCTTTGACAAAAATAACTGACACTTACATAATACTTTGCATATGTTATCACATTTGAGCCTCACCATAGCCCTGTGAGATTGTTAGTACAGCTATAATTATCTCCATTTCACAGGTGAAGACACTGAGGCTTAGAGACATTAAGTGATTTTCCCTTGGTCACAAAGCCAGTGAGTGTCAGAGAAGACATTCCAATTCAAGGCTTCTTGACTATAAGTCTAGTCCTTTGTCCACTACATTTGTCTACATCTCACAGTGGAGAAAGATCCAACCCAGTCAACATTCAACTTGATGTAGCAAGTGTCATTATGCTCCTCCTATATTCAAGGGAAAGAAAAAAGCACGTTCCATGAGAGACAAAGAAATGAAAGGTAGTTCTTGCCCTCAAGGAGCTTCCAATCTATTTGTTGTTGCTGTTCAGTAGTTTCAGTCATGTCTGACTCTTTATGACCCCAATTTGGAGTTTTCTTGGTAAAGATACCCGAGTAGTTTTCCATTCCCTTCTCCAACTCATTTTACAGATGAGGAAACTGAGACAACAATGTTAAGTGACTTGCTCAGAGTCACACAGTCTATCAGGGAGGATATATTGAACCAATGAGGTAGCTAGGTAACACAGTGGATAGAGTACTGGGCCTGGAGTCAAGAGGAGTAGAGTTCAAGTTTGACCTGACACTTACTATCTGTGACCCTGAGCAAGTCACTTTATCTCTGCCTGCATAAAACTGTAGAAGGAAATGGCAAACCACTCCAATATCTTTGATGAGAAAACCCCCTGGACAGTAATAAAATGCTAAAAAGACATGACATCAGAAGATGGGCCCCTCAGGTCAGAAGGCCCTGACCTGCTTTGGTCCACAGGATCATGAAGACTGAACAACAGCATTGAACCCATGACTCAGAAATCCTGACAGTCTGACGCTTAAAAACACAAAAGAGACTCCCTTGTGACACAGACGAAATGGGAAAGCTATCATGCCCTCATCCATAATGGAAATCTTTGGAAACTAGGAACTAATTCATTTACCCTATGAGAGAATTACATTGAAAAGCATTCCAATAGCATTCCTTCTTGCTCCCCCTCTCACCAAATTTTGCTGTTCTCCCAGGTCTCTCTTCAGCTCTGTTTAAGCCGTTCAACATTGAGTACTGCACTACAAAAACGAAGTAATCTCACTGTCATGGAATATTTTCCTGCAGAAAGTATTTAAAATTTTAATCCTTTCCATTGTGTGATAAAGTTCTAATTGCACTTAACATTTATCCTGTAGCCTTTAAAAAATTAACTCTATGTTGACATTTCCAAGCACTTTCTATTTTTATTAATTAATATCACAGTAGCTTTCTATTCTTTTTTCCAGGGTAACAGAGTGAGAATTTAAGTGATTTTCTGTTACGAAAAAACAAGTCAGGGATCGAATTCCAGCATTTAGAGCTATCCAAAGTCCATAATTACATTTATGTACTGCTTCAAGATTTGCAAGATGCTTTGAAAATATTATCTCATTTGATCCTTACATCAGCCCAGGGAAACAGGTACTATCATCCCCAAGATGAAGAAATAAAAGCTGAGAGAGGTCACACAGCTAGTAAGTGTCTGAGGCAGAATTTGAACCGAAGTCTTCCTGGCTCCAAAACCAGTGCTTTTGCCATCATATTTTAAGGAACATAGGAAATACCCACCTGGAGATGTTCACTCCTCTTCCAGTCAACCGTTGGCTAAAATTGAGGCTTTTCGGAAACCCAAGGATGTTTCAAGATAAAGAATGGTCATGTGAGGTGAAAGTTAGGTCAGGAAAGGATTGGGTTGAGGCACCTGGAATAGATACTTGGGTTCACCAGAGTTCTGAACTGCAGTGGACAGTACAATTCTATTGAACAAGCATTTATTAAATATTTACTATGGGTATCTCACTGTGGTAGGAACTAGCAAAGAGTCCCTGGTCTCAGAAAGTTTACAATCTACTGGAGAGAAATGCAACGTGCACAAAGATAAGTATATTCAAAATATTGGCAATGCCCAAGAGGAAAGAGCTCGATCATCTGGAGGGGGAGGGAGCGAGATGAAGAAAGGTCTTCTGTGGAAGGAGAAACATGAAATATGCTTTGAAGGAAATGTCTTAAACCATATTTTTGCTCTGAAGTTGTTTTCCCAGTTCTCCTAGGTAATGATCTTCAATGAAGATTGCTTTAGACATTTCAGCTGAGATGCATGGTATATTAAATCTTGGTGACTTTGAACATTACAGCATTCAGAAAAAGGCAAGACCTGTTACATCACCATGTCTGTCTCTCCACTAGGGCCAAACCAGGAGACCAAGAGGTGGCCCTGGTACTCAATCTTGGCCTGAAGACCAAGGGTGAGAATAAGCACATAGAAAAAAATGCCATGGACATTAATCAACTTAAAGTCATCTTCAACCCTGTTTGTATGTTTGTTTTTCAAATTTGCCAAAAGCAATAAACTAACTTTAAGGCTTTGTTATTAAAGATTGTACTTGTCACATTGTTTTTTTGTAAATGAAAAGGAGAGGGGGAAGAACCAGAAGGAGATCTTTGCTTTTATTTTTAATGGAATTTTAAAAATTAAACACATGAGAGAGGATGTAGAAGTGGGAGGAAGTGAGAGAATCCCCTTTGGACTGCAAACAAGTTTAAACAAATATCAGACCACAGCAGAGATATTATTGCAAAATTAGAAGAGGGGTTTAGCTTAGAAATGCTCATTTGAAATATATTTTTCCAAAGCAATTCAGTGCATCTCATTTTGCAGATAACCAATGAAAATCTATCTCAGCATAGGAGAAATTGAAAAGTTGGTTGATAAGGTGGTTTGGGCATAGAAGAATCTGAGATAGGTCAATTAAAATCATACCACTTTACTACATTGGAGAAACAGGGACTAAGTCTTCCAAATAGACTTATGAAGGCGAGAGAGAGGGAAAGAGAGCTGATGCATGGCTTGGGAAACAGGGCTGCATCCTAGGGCAGAGCTGCCCTGGTTGCCAGGTTTGAAATCAGGAATTACTACTCCTAGAATGTTGAGTGACAGAGTATGGAGCATCCTGGTCTGGGCAAGGATCCTGGACCTGCCCATAGAAGATGGACCACAAGAGGGAGCCAGGTGGCTGAAATGAGTGACTTCTTTATTTCATAAATCACTCGACTCGTGATTCATCTATTTTTCCTGAAGCTCTTTCAGCAGTGACCTCGAATGATTTGGTATTGTCCATGTTGTCCATGTGACTAATGAAGGGAAAGGATGGAGCAAGAGTCATAGTCACCACCAAATAGAAGGTCCCAAGTCCAGGCCCTCTTTTTAAAGCCACATGTCCAGGGATGGAAGAGTCTTGCCTAGTAAGGAGGCCGTGTCCACAGGAGAGCTTTGCCCTTGAAATTTCAGGTGCTGTAGTCTCCAATCCTGCCTCTGATTCTTTCTAGCTGTGCAACCCTGGGCAAGTCATTAGACCTTTGTGAGCCTCAGTTTCCTCATCTGTAAAATGGAGATATCAGTACTCACCTCACAGGGGTGGTGGGTGAGATCAAAGGAGAGAATAGTGCTTTACATATAATATCTACTTTGATCCTCACAACCTCATGAAGTAGGTGCTATGATTACCCCCATTTTACAGATAAAAAAACTGAGGCTGAAAGAAGTTAAACAGCTTGCCCAGGGTCACACATAGGAGGTACAATATAAATGCAGGTCTTCCTGCCTCCCAAGTTTAGTATTGTGTCCCCTGTGTCACTTTGCTGCCTCAGTCATAGTTTTTAGAGGAGAAAGGAATTTAGTGCTGTCTGATCCAACTCCCTCATTTTTATGGATGAGCACACTGAAGCCTGAATGACCAGTCCGAGGTCATTCAGTTAGTAAGAGTCAGGTAAGATTTGAACCTGGAGCCTCTGATTCCACATTCATTGATCTTTTCATGGTCTCTAGCTGTAAGGTCTTGGCAATTTCTCTTCCCCTCATTTTCCTTCAAGTGAAGGGGTTACCCTCACTTGAAGGAGGGGACTGTGAGGGTGGAATACAGCATACAACACCAGATTTTTTTGAAATGTTGGTTAATTTGGAGGGATTTCCCCCCGCCTTTCTTCCTCTTAAAAATTATTATAAGAAATGTGTCTCTTGTTATAGGAGGAAAGATATATTTTAGGAAGTGGAAGCGATGTAAGAACATAAATGAAAACCTATTTTAAATAGTAAAATGAGGGAGTTGGATTATATGACTTCTAAGTTCACTTTCAGCTTAAAAGCTATGATCTTCTGTCAAGCATGTCAAAGAGTTATCTATGTTAGCCACTATTCTAGTTGCTTAGATTTTTGCTTTAGAGTCCCAGGTCTAGAGTCAGAAAGATCTGAGTTCAAATGTAGCCTCAGCAACTTACTAGCTGTGTGACCCTAGACAAGTCACTTAACCTATGTTTTCCTCTGTTTCCTCATCTATAAAATGAGGATAACAATAGCACTTACTTCTCAGGGTTGTTGTGAGGATCAAAGGAGTAAGGCACTTAGCACAGTGCCAAGCACATAGTAAGCAATGTAGAAATGTTGCTTACTGTTGTTGTTATTATTCTGGGGAGTGAATGGGAAGATGATGTATACATTAAAAAAAAAGTCCTGATTTAAAGAGGTATGTTTGGGAAAGGGGATAATGCTTTTAAAAAGTCATCAAATGTGGTTAAATCATATTCACAGAATATACAGATTTCATTGTTATTATTGGTGAGCCTGCCCTGTTGCTGTTGGAAACACAGTCCTGGACCAGTTCTGAAGCACAAAAAGTCATTCAGAGCTATTCTAAACTGCTGACTTTGGAGGCGAAAGACTTGGGTTCAGATCCCACCTTGGAAGCTTACTATCTGTATGACCTAGGCAGATAGCTTAACTTACCTGGGTTCCAGTCTCTTCATCTATCAAACGAGAGCCTCTGAGGTCCTTCCCAACTCCAGAGTTATGTTGCTGATCCTATATGTTCAGCCCTGTGCAAGGTGCCTTGAGGAAGAAGTAAGGAACCTGAAGTATAGCAAGCTGTACCTGCAGACTGTGACCCCGATGAAAACCCCTGAAACATCCATCTACTGGACTGCGTGTAGTGAAGACACAGTGAGGAGACAGGCTTCAGCAGAGCCTTTGGTGCTTAACAGGTAGCAGGTACTGTGATATAAAGAAAAAAAATGAAGCTCTTCCTTCTTTCAGGGAATTTATAATCAATTGGGGGAGATGTGTATACATGTATACATACGTGTGTGTATACATATATATCAACATGTACACATAGTCTGTATGTATATATACATTGATGAACATTAAGTACTTGTTAATGTTGCAGTTGCTGTCCTAGGTGCTGGGGACACAAAAGGCAAAAAATAAACCAGTGCTTATCGTCAGGGAGCTCACATTCTGTTGCGGGAGACATGTGTTGTTATTGTTGTTGTTGTTGTTCAGTTGTATCTCAGTTGTATCTGACTCTCAGTGATCCCATTTCGCATTTTCTTGTCCAAGATACTGTAGTGGTCTGCAATTTCCCTCTCCGGATCATTTTACAGGTGAGGAAACTGAGGCAAATAGGGCTAAGTGATTTGCCCAGGGTTACACAGCTAGTAAATGTCCGAGGCCAGATTTGAACCCAGGAAGATGAGTCTACCTGACTCCAGGCCTGGTAGTCTATCCACTGGACCACCTAGCTGTCCACGTAAGTATATATCAATCAATAAATAAGCATTTATTAATCATCTACTATATGCCAGGTACTATGTTGGGTGCTGAGGATCCAAAAGGCAAAAAACAAAATAAGATGATTTCACCGTCAAGAAAGTTATTGGCTATTGTGGAAAGACAACATATACACATAAACCAACAAGCCTCAAGTGCCTACTGCGTGCTAGTCACCATGCTAGATGTATTCTACCTTTCTGGGCCTCAGTTTCCTCATCTGTAAAATGGAAGGGTTGGATTATCTCTAAGTCTCTCCCAGCTCTAAATCTATAATCCCATAAGCTTGTTTATTAAAAAGAACCAAATGAGTACCAAACTCTTTCAATGCTATTGCAAATTGACTTCCAGCTTTTACTAGTGTGTAAACACTAACATTTATAGAGGACTTTAAAGTTTGCAAAGGGTTATACAGTTGTTATCTCATTCGATCTTCACAACAACCCTGGGAAGTAGGTGCTATTATTATCCCCATTTCAAAATTGAGGAAACTATACTGAGAGATGTTAACTGACTTGCCCCACTGCTAATAAGTATCTAAATCAGGATTTGAATTCAAGTCTTCCTGACTCTTAGTCCAGGGCTCTGTCCACCACAATTTCTAAGGAAATAAGACTTATTAAGGTTTTAGTGCAGAGGGATGACATGACCAAAAAAAGGTAGTTTGCTTTTTTTTTTTGCTATTAATCTCTGAGGTCATCAGAGTAGAGACTTCCCTATGTGGAAGCTCCCTCCACCCACAATACAGATCAATGCATGCTCTGCAAGTTTAGTTTTAGAGTGCTAGAGGCACTTTGAGGTGGAGGGTCTTCCTTGCCCAGGTATGCACAGGCAGTATGTGTTGGAGGTGAAACTTGAAACCGGGTCTTGCTGATTTGAAGCTCTTAATTCACAAGGCCATAACTGAATCTCAAAGGTTAGAGAAAGATGGAGAAAGATCACTGGGTTTAGTAATATGGAAGTTATTGATGGCCTTTGAAAGGGCCATTTCTGTGGAATGCTGGGATAAAGGACAATGGAGAAATGCATCTGGATTGCTTTGCAAATAAACAGGTATCCTCACTCTACAGCATGAGTTCTTAACTTGGTGTCCACAGACTCCCAAAGGATCCATGAAGAATTTTCAGTGATTCTGCCAACTTGGATGGGAAAAAAAATGTTGTATCTTCATTTTCTCTAACCTTAAATTTAACTTTATCTTTTCCTTCACTTAGTTTAAAACATTACTCAGAGAACCAACCCCCAAGGGGGTCCATGTCACAAAAAAGTTAAGAATCCCTTCTCTGGAAGACATGAGCAGTATCATGATGGTAATCTCTTAGAAGGCATGAAATGAAGAGAGAAGGATACCTTTACTTATGGAGTGAGTCCTCTCTGCCACTCCACTCTCAGAAAGCCCATCAGAATCTGACCCTTCCTTTGAGACCAGTTCCTAGCCCACCTCCTCCCTGAAGCTGTCCTTGATTCCTACTGTGCCCAACGAACTCCTTGAATTTACCAGATACATTATTTCTATGTTATTAATAATTTGTATGACTTTTTCTACGCTAAATTCCTTGAGAGCAAAGATCTCATCTTGGCCTTCAAGGAAAGGAAATCTCCACCCAGTTTGAGCTCTCCAGGAATGGAATGGATCTTCATGGGAAGTGGTGGGTTCCCCACCCTCAGAGAGAAGTCATTCCCAAAAGGCTGGGTGGGAATTGGTTAGGTGTGAGTTAGAATGGCTCCTTTTCAGAAATGGGTGGGCTATATGGCCACTGAGGTCCCCTCCAGTGCTCAAATTTCATGATTCTGTGACTTCAAGGGGAGAAAGGACACCACAGGTTAGAGAAAGGGATGAGTGTGAAGGCAATGGAGGCAAGGAAAGCAGAGCCCTCATTTGGGATGTCTGGCAAGGGCAGGAAGGAGAGAATCAGATGAGAGCTAAAGGAGGCGACCAGGCATTTATCATTTCAAAGTGACTTACTCGAGCTGCCCCATTACTTACACTTATCCATTACTCATGCTAGCTGATACACGAAAATCCAAACCTAGAAAGGGATAAATCAGGAGACGATTATTCACTTTACAAAATGGTTCTGTGCCTTCCAAAAGGATTCATGATAGGATGGCTTTCAATAGCCAGGTCCCCTCGTGTATTTAAAATAAAACTTGATTTATAAAATTTTGATTTACACAGCATTTTCCTGGAACACGTTGAGTGCATTAAGCAAGGTGCACCAAAGCAGTTAAATGATTCATCAACAATGAATTTCTAGGAGTCTGCCATGGGGACTAACAAATTATCAGAGATTCTAGGAGCCTTCCAACCTAAGTGATTAGAAACTTTTCAATAGATGCCATCCCTCCTCTCTGTTCACCCCCCGCCCCCACCACAAAAGGAAAATCAAGATCGTTTAACTAGTTTCCTATGAAATTCATAGAATTACAAAATCTCAGAGTTGGAAGGGATCTCAAAGACTGTATAATCCAAGGATTTCTAACCTGGGGTCAATGAACTTAAATACATCTGTCTCTATTCCTATAGAGATAGATAAATAGATAGATAGATAGATAGATAGATAGATAGATAGATAGATAGATAGATAGATAGAT
>NW_020954551.1:6966437-7096170 GCF_900497805.2 Vombatus ursinus | reverse complement strand
GATAGATAGATAGATAGATAGATAGATAGATAGATAGATAGATAGATAGATGGATGGATGGATGGATAGACAGACAGACAGACAGACAGACAGACAGACAGATAGATACATAGATAGATAGATAGATAGATAGATAGATAGATAGATAGATAGATAGATAGATGGATGGATGATAGATAGATGGATGGATAGATGATAGATAGATTTCCTTTCTTTTAATCTTGTGCATTTTGTGCATTGAAAACATTATTCTGGCTTTACTAGACTGTCCAAGGGGTCCACAACATAAAAAAGGTTCAGAAACCAGAGGTTTCTGGTCTAGTCTAACCCACCTGAAAAAGATCTCTACTCCATCCCTGAGAAGTGGTCCTCTAGCCTTTGCTCAAAGACTTCAAATGGAATCCATGTATGTGTGTGAGCCAAGGAAAATCAGATTAACTTTCTATAAGGGGGGGAACCCTAAAGGACTTGAAAAAACAGTTCTCTAACTATGCAATTATCAAAATCAACAATAGTGATGACACTGTTGGTATGTTGGAAAGGTATATACGCAGCTAGGTGGCACAGTGGGTAGAGTGCTGGGCCTGGAGTCAGAAACATTCATCTACATGAATTCAAATCTGGCCTCAGATACTTTAGTAGCTGTGTGATTGCAGGCAAGTCACTTAACCCTGTGTGCCTCAGTTTTCTCATTTGTAAAATGAAATGGCAAATCACTCCAGTATCTTTGCCAAGAAAACCCCAAAAGGGGTCATGAAGTGTTAAATTTTTGGTACCTAAAGGTGACTCTTTCCATTTATCCCTATCACTTTTTTTTCCTTATTAGATTCAGCCCAATGTTCGTGTCCATCAAGATCTTCTTCCATTCTGACTCCCCCATCCTGTGCATTAGCTACTGCTCTTTCTTAAGTAGATGCGCTGCTAAAAGATTCCTTCTGAATTTTCACAGCTGTGACATTTGAGTTACAATTGTAAGAGCCCAGATTGATGAGAGCTGTTTTAATGCAGCACTTACTTACAATTTGTGGACATAATGAGCTTGTTGAGAAAGCTCTTCCACCCTTCAGTGGAAGAAGGGGTACCTTTTGGAAAGATTCCCACTAATCGGTCGTTTTTTTTCATAAGCTGCACTTAGAGTTCAGTTAATATAGATGGCAATCAGCTTCAGAAGAGACTCAATTTGGTCTTTAACATGCTTTGTCAGATTTCTGTTTTTAATGAAGTGCCAACTAAAACATTTTTTCAATAGCTGGACTAACCTGGGTCTGGGATCTAGAGCATTGATTTTATTGCTTTTTTTTGTTTTTAAGGAATATATATATATATATGTGTGTGTGTGTGCATATACATCCTTATATATGTGCACATCTATGCTTTTTAAAAATATCATTATAGGGGCAGCTAGACGGTGCAGTAGATAGAGTATTGGCCCTTGTGTCAGGAGGACCTGAGTTCAAATCCAGACTCACTAGCTGTGTGATCCTGGGCAAGTCACTTAAGCCCGATTGCCTAGACAAAAAAAAATACATACATACATACATACATACATACATATATATATAAATGTAGATGTATTTGAAAGATATGTCTTTTAAAAATAAAAGCCATTCTTTAGATAACATGTATGTGCATATATGTACATATATATGTACAGCTACATACACACACATACAGATTACACATTGTGTTCCAAAATCTTAGTACAATTTTAAACTATTAAAATGTGTGTGTTTGTGTGTGTGTGTGAACAAGTATTATAGTATGGTATAGTGGAAAGAGCACCAGATTTTGGATCTGTTATTCCCTACTTGTATCAATTAGGGTAAATCACTCCACCTTTCTGTACCTCAGTTCCCTCATCTGTATAATGAGAAGGTTGGTTTAGGTGACTACTAAGGTCCCTCGCAGCTGAAAATCTATAATCCTATGAATTAGCTTATTAAAAAGAACCAAATGAACACTAAACTGCTATGTTTGCTATTGCAAATTCACTTCAGACCTTTGCCAGTGTAAAGACCCCATGAAGTAACCCTTTCATAACTACCTATTACTATGTTTGATTTTATATACAGAACCTCCATCTTTTTCCTTTTTTGAGGAATGGGTAGTTTGAACTTGTCATATCAATGATAGACAACTCTCAGTATGGAAACTCCTTCCATCAATGCAGAATAGGTTAAAGTCTTAGAAAATTGTTCAAGATTGGGGGGGGGGTTTGCACCCTTCCACCAGGAGTTACATGATCTATCTGAGTGTTGCATAGATAATTTGTGTGGAAGGCATGGCTTGAATACAGATATTTCTGATTCCAAGGCTGGCTCCTTGTCTACCAGGCCATATTACCTTTCATTTATTCCTTTCCCTCCCTCCCAGTGAGGAATTCCCTATACCAATAGATGCTGGGCATCTTATGGTCTTAGACAATTGCCTAGAAGAGCATTTAGCATTGAAGTGATTTGTCTGGTCCCACAACCAGTAAGTGGAAGAGATGGAATCTGAGCCTCAATCTTGTTGACTTCAAGACCAGTTCTGCCTCTGCTGTATGCCGCTCTATTTTTTAACCTTTGTTTTCTTAGTCATGATCAGTGAATAAAAAGATTTTATGCTTTGCTATTTCCTGCGTCATTTTATAAACACCTTCCCACTTATTAGCACAGTTCCTGTAATTAAAAGTTTTGATAGTGGCGTAGTTACATGCCAATTTTTCATGTCCTTTGGGGGTCCCCCCACCCCTGGCCATGCAGAATTAATCTGAGTTTCTTTGGCTCATGCTCACAATAGAAACTCAGATTATGGTTTCACACTGACAGCATCTTTGCTGGCATTTGGGATTTTATCAGACTGCCCGAGGTTGGAGCGAGATTCTGCGATCCCCAATTCTTCTCCTCTGCACCGAAGGTTACTCTCATTCCCGGCAGATCACCCATTAATGTAGACAAAGCTGCGTCCATTTCTGCAGATGGCATAATGCCTTGTGCTGGTCTCTGATTCAAATCTTTTGAAACAATTGCCTCTTATCTCTCTCCTCCATAAAGGCCAAAGCAATGAATCTTTGTGTCACAAGGCTGTTCTGATATAACACTCTCATAGTTTCTATTCTCATCTTAAATCTGTTCTAAGCACAGTAGTTAAAAAAAAAACCACCTCTCATTTGGGATCTGCAGAGATGTCCTCATTGCTTCAGAAACTTTGCTCACATACTCTATGACATTTAAAGAAATACCTTGAATTGAATTTTAAATTCCATAATGAAATAAGTGACAGGAAGAAGAAATTCCTCTAACATTTGGTACTGCTAAATACCTTACTGCAGATGGGAAATCGTTACCATTAACAGCGTGCACAAAGTCAATTTTATTTTAAAATTTGCAACAGGAAACAAAAAAGGTGCCAGTTGGCTATTTTTCTAGACGAGCCCAAAGTGTAATAATAATAGCTGACATTTACATGGTACCTTAAGGTTTACAAAACACTTATTATCTCATTTGTGATAATTATAATATCCATGTGAAGTAGGTTATAAGGAAGAGAACACGACTCACAGAGCATAAATGACTCTCCCCAGGGTCAGATGGTTACTTCAGGTCCCAAGTGGGATTTGAACTCAGGCCTTCTGGACCTTAAGTCCAGTACTCTACTATGCCATGTATATTTTGTTAAGAACCATTGTTGTGTGTGTTGAAGAAATATCTAATTAATAAACAAATTAAAAAATGATAATAATATTGGGGAGAGCTCAAAAAGAGTAAATAACTTGAAAAAAAGTTGAACACAATAAAGGTAAGTTGGAACTTTGTCTAGAAAACACGTTGTGTTCTCTGGCCTAAAACATAAATTCACACTGTGTTAAGTTTGTTGAAAATTTCATTAACCAGTGGTCTGTGTACATAACACTGGCTCTCTGCAAATAAATGTAGTCAAGCAAGATAAATAAGTTTTGCAAAATGAATGACTTGAGTCATAGTTGGCTAATTATTTAAAATATAGAACTCTAAAAGGCAACTCAATGAAATCAATCATTTTTCCTCTTGCAGCTCTTTTAAGTTCAAAATTCAAATTCTTATTTTTAGAGAAAGGCAGTGTTGTACAATGGAGAGAGCACTTAACATTTGGAGTCAAAGGACGTGAACTCATGTCCTGGTTATGTAGCCTGTGTGACTGGGCCAGTCGCTTTGAGCCTCAGTTTCTTCATTTGTAAAATGAGAGGGCTAGCCAAAGGGCTACGAAATCATGCATATATGCCCTTTGATCCAGGAATACCTACTAGGTCTGTATCCCAAAGAGACTTTTTAAAAAGGGGAAAAGGACCCACATGGATAAAAATATTTATAGTATCTCTTTTTGTGGTGGCAAAGAATTGGAAATTGAGGGGATGCCCATTAATTGGGGAATGGCCAAACAAGTTGTGGTACATGAGTATCATAGAATATTATTGTGCTATAACAAATGACAAGCAGGATGATTTCAGAAAAAAACCTGGAAAGACTTACATAAATTGATGCAAAGTGAAATGAGCAGAATTAGGAGAACATTGTACACAGTAATAACAATATTGTAAGTTGAAGAAT
The DNA here is from genome assembly GCF_900497805.2 of Vombatus ursinus. Lineage (NCBI taxonomy): Eukaryota > Metazoa > Chordata > Mammalia > Diprotodontia > Vombatidae > Vombatus > Vombatus ursinus. Next base: position 7,091,602 of record NW_020954551.1, on the reverse strand, counting down.
TGTGAATGACTTCGCTCCTCTCAGCAATACAATAATCCAAGACAGTTCCAAAGGACTCATGATGAAAATGCTATCTACCTTCAGAAAAGGAACTGATGGAGTCTGAATGCAGATTGAAGCATGGTGTTTTTCACATTCTGTATTTGTTTTTTGGTGTGGTTATTTTTTTAGTTTGTGTTTTATTTCACAACATGACTAATATAGAAATATATTTTGCGTGATTGCACATACATGTGCATATATCAAACATATATCAAATTACTTACTGTCTCAGGGAAGGAGGGAGTTGCGGGAAGGAGGGAGAGAATCTGGAACTCACAATTTTAAAAAATGAATGTTAAAAATTGTTTTTACATGTAATTGGGGAAAAGTATGATTATTTTTAAAAATGAGAGGGCTGGACTAGATCTCTGATGCAACTAAATAAAGGAATCTTTTCAAGCTAGCTCCCCCATTTTCTAGAGTCTGAGAGGTCAGCAAACTATGACCCATAAGCTAAATCCAGTGTCCACCATTTTGCATGACCTGCAGGCTGTAGTTTGTCAGCCCTTGTTCTAGAGTAGTGGTCTATAAACATTTTTGTTTATCAGTAAACCTTTTTGAGCATACACTCACCAATATATGAATACTTATTTATTTATAAAGTTCCAGTTTGCTTTAGTTCTGTCCAACTCTTCATGACCCCATTTGGGGTTTTCTTGGTAAAGATATTGAAGTGGTTTGCCATTACCTTCTCCAACTTGTTTTACAGATGAAATTTATTAAGTATACACCTATACTAAGAGTTATGTGATTGCACAAGTCACAAAAATAGAAATTTTACATGAGTGAGCTAAATGATATTTGATCCTCAAGTCAGAAGGGAGATACTGGAGATTATTGCATAGGAGAGCTACATTTTTTTTTGCAATTCATGAAAATCACTTTGGCAGGTGTGCCGTGGATGGATTAACCATTGCAATAGTTTAGCAGAGAGGTGATAAGGACCTATACTGGGAGAGTGGCTATGTGGGCAGAGAGAAAGGCACAGATATAAAATATATTGTGGAGGTATGAGCAGTAAGATGTGGCAATGGACTGAATATGTGGCATGAGTGAGATAGGGAAGCCAAGGATGAAATGAAGTGACTTGAAGAATGGTGCCCCCTTTGATAAAAACAGGGAACTTTGGAAGAGGGGTGAGTTTTGGGAAGAGATGATGTAATGAGATCCGTGATAAGCTTGTAAACCATCCATGCCTGCTCATTCTATGTGACTCTGTCCCATGGAAAATGAAAAATGAAGGCAGGACTTTTATACACCAGTGGAATAGTTAAGGACTTGCCACTTCATGACCATGAGGCAATCTGAGGGGCAGAGTAAGCGCACCCGAGATGACATAGAGTTGGTTGCAGTGGCTGCTGCACTGGATGCCCAGGGCATGGTTAAGTCAAAACCATCTTGAGAGACTGATGACCAGTGGAGGAGGGAAGAGGTTGGGACTTTGGAAAGCCAGAGGAGGCCAACTGCAAGAGAAGGTAGAGTGTTGGCAATAACGGTTAGTGTGGTTGAGATAGATATGAGGTCATCAATTGTCTGTAGTGGAAAAGATGGGATTCAACTCATCCTCTCGGCTGATCCCATACTGCTTGGGTTCAGGCTGTGGTCCCACTTTAAAGGCCTCAGTTCTGGAGGACAGAATCCCCACTGAAGCTTTGCCTGGCAACACTGAGGATTTGAAGGCCACTTTCTCAAAGACTGAGACTGGGTCTCAAGGTGGAGCTTTGAACCAGGCACCTATAACGAAGTTGGGGTACAAAAAGAACCCGAGAGCTTTTCCGGGAAGGTCACATCCATTTTGGGTGTAAAAGCATTTTGCGTAAACACAAAGACACACTTACGAGAAGCCCCATCTCTCCTATTTGGTGGGAAAGTCCTGCTCCTTTGCAGACACAAGGACGGAACATTATCAAGCATCTCAAAGTTTCCAAAAAACAACACTCACATCTGACATCTTACAAGAGGCCACATGCAGATGGGAAATTCATTCCTATTACCAGTATGTGAAAAATAAATGTTATTTTAAAATCTAGAATGGCACCCCCCCAAAAAAGTTATGTGGCTATTTTGGGGGGCTAGCTTGAAGTAAAATAGCAACAGCTGATGTTTATAGAGCAGAAAATCTGCAAAGTACCTTAAGTGTATCATCTGACTCGAGATGGCTATCACTTAATGGAGGTTAGTTGCTTATTTTGTTGATGGTTAAGTTAGCCTGGCATAATGGGTAGCAGCTGGACTTGGAGTTAGGAAGAGCTGAATCCAAATCTTGGCTCTGATATTTCTTTTTTATTTTATTTTAATTTATGGAATAAAACAAGCATTTCCATAACATAGTATAATAAAAGAAAGATGATTGCCTATGAAACTGCAAATATATTATATACAACTTGCTATTCCTTTTAAATATATAATAAAGTTATCATGTACGTTTCTTTTTTTCCCTTTTTTCTTCCTTCCTCCCTACCCCAGAGATGGTTACCATTAGACACAAAACATGTATATATACGTATATATTATACATACATATATAACATGTATTATTATTATATTTTAACATATACATATAAATTTATATATACTTCTATTTATCAGTTCTTTCTCTGGATGCAGATAACGTTTTTCTTCATATGTCTTTTATAGTTAATTTGAGTATTTATAATCGTCAAAATGACAGTCACTCAAAGTTGTTCTTAAAACAGTATTATTGTTACTGTGTACAACACTCTCTTGGTTCTGCTCATTTCATTCTTTATTATTTCATGCAAGTCTAACCATATTTTTCTAAGATCAATGAGCTCATCATTTCTTATAGCCCAGTGGTATTCCATCACGATCTTATACCACAGCTTGTTTGGCCGTTCCCCAATTAATGGGCATCTGCACAATTTCCAGTTCTTTGTTACCACAAAGAGAGCTGCCTCAAACATTTTAGATGTATTACAGCGCTTCTTAAACTGTGGGTCGCGACCCTTTAGGGGGTTGCAAAAATTTTGGCAACAGTAAAAGGCTTCTTGAACATTCAATGACCAAAAATTAATTAAAAATCAAGCACATAATGAATCTAATGTGTTTCTGGCATCTGCAACTTCACTGCAGCCTCGGTTCTCAACACAAAGTATGCACACTTTGCATTGCACACGTCCTCAGGTCACATAATGCCAAGGAATGCTGACAAAACAGTCACGAGGATCAGAAGCCTTGTTTTAGATCACATAGGTTGTTTTCCTTTTTTCCCTAATCATCTTAGTAATGGTATTGCTGGGTTAAAGTGTATAGGCAGTTTAATAACTCTTCGGCCGTAATTTCAGATTGGTCTCCAAAATGGTTAGATCGCTTCACAATTCCACCAACGATAAATTAGTGTCCCAATTTTTCCACATTCCAACAACATTTGTTGTTTTCCTCCTCAATCATTTTAGCCAATCTGATAGGTGTAAAATGATATCTCATGGTTGTTTTAATTTGCATTTCTCTCATCAATAATGATTGAGAACATTTTTTCATATGGCTATAAATTGTTTTTATTTCTTTATCTAAAAACTCCCTATTCATATCCTTTGATCATTTATTTCTTAACTTTTTCTTATTTATGCCACCTTGGATAAGTGAGTTAACATTTCTGTGCCACACGCAGCTGTTTAGGACTCACCTATCACATCACAGATGGCTTACAATTTTCCTGTATTTACTTTTTCTCTCTGATTTGCATGGGGAGCTCAAAAAAAAAAAAAGGAGAGCCAGCTAGAGTTAGAAAAAGAAAATGTGTCTTTGCCTACCAATAATTATAACCTTCCATGCCTGCAAATATAGATCTGGTTATGCCTGGATTACAATAAGGGTAGATATACACACAAAGGGTTAATTGCAAACTGATAGTTTCCAAGTGTAAGAGTTCTTAAATTCAACTTATTTATGTTATTAAAATATATTTATTTTGAGTAATATATATTAATACCTATCTCAAACCCATTTGAAAGAGTTCTTAACCTGAGGTCCTCTATGAATTTGGATGGAGAAAAAAATTACATATTTATTTCAAGATAATTGATTTCCTTTGTAATCCTCTGTATTTTATTTTATGCGTTTACATTTTATGCATCGACTTTACCAGATTGCCAAGGGGGTCCATGATACAACAAATGTTAAGAACTGTTGCATTAGAGGCTACTAGGTGAAGCTGTGGATAAATTGCTAGTCTTGGAGTCTGAAAGACCTGAGTTCAAATTTTGCCTCATATACTACTAGCTTTGTGACATTAGGCAAGTAACTTAGCCTCTCTCATCCTCTGTTTCCTCAGATGCAAAATGAAGAAGTTGGTTTTTAACATCTTTTCCAGCTCTAAATCGATAATCCTATGATCTAATCCTGGCTCCTAGGTTCATCATCTACACTGGGAAAAATTCATCAGAAATAAGCCATATCAGACCAAATGTACCTGGGTAAGATCCTTTGGTATGAATGTGCCCTTTCCCAGTAGAATGTATTTTTGCTAAGCAACTAAACTCAGAATCAACAATAAACAGGCAGATTTTTCAGGGTAAGAAGGAAAATTCTAAGGAGAAGGCCCAAGGAGAAGCCTCTAATTAATCTCCTAAATGCCAGACTCTGGACTAGGAGGACTGCTAAACCAACCAGATCTATGTTTATCTGCTGGTAGAGAAATGGATTTGTTACTCCACCAGAACCTTCCTTTTTTTTCCTCCCTAGTGTAAGACAAGTTAATTGGGATGTTCCCCCAATCAGTTTGGTGAACATATCCTGTATGACAACGGCCGTAGATAATGGCCATATCCATCCACACTTTTTAACCCAATCAGATAATTCTTGAATGGTTTCTGGGAACTGAGGATGCTCCCAAGACGATCAGTTGACTGGGTCTTAGGAGGATCTACTTTAATTGGAGGCAGCTGGTGGCACAGTGCCTTGGGCCTGGAGTCAGGAAGCCTTGAGTTCAAATCCAACTTCAGGCATTTACTAGTGTCACTTAACCTCAGTTTCCTCAGTTGTAAAAAGGGGATAATAATAGCGCCTACCTACCAGCATTGTTGAGAGAATCAAAGAGATATTTGTAAAAAGTCTTTAGTTCAGTGATTGGCACACAGTAGGTGCTATATAAATGCTTATTTCCTCCCCTCCCCATGCCAGCCTATGAAAGAAATGACAGACCACTTTTGTCTTTTTTTTTTTTTTTGCATTTCTTCAGAATTGCAGGAGAGGCAGGTAAGCTCAAAGTCTAGAGATTGAATAGTAGACTTTCAGAACCCAAGAGATAGTAGCAGCTGGGGGAAAGGATAGAATTAAAGCAGAAGCACATGGCAGGAGCAGGCATGTGCTTACCCATTTGACCCTTGAGGGGAGTTAATAGATAATGGTCCTGATCTTTAATCTCCTCAGTAGAAGAGAAGGGAATTTTGATTTCCCAATCAGTGTGATCCCAGAGTACTGCAATCTGATGGAGAGGGGTGATTTCCTGAGCACCAGCTATAAAGAGTGCCTCAGGAGAAACCTTAATTTTAAGAGTTCAGGGAAAGAAACTTCTAGAATAGGGGTGCTTAGTCTGCTGTCCACAAGCCTCCAAGGAGTCCCTAGATATATTTCAAGAAGTCTCTGAACTTGGATGAGAAAACTGAAACTTGGCATTTCCTCCAATTTAAAAAAAAAATTATTCTGAGAAGGGGTCCATAGGCTTCACCAGACTGTCAAAGGGGTCCATGACACAAAAAAGATTAAGACCTACCCCCTCCTGAGCATGATGTCTCTTAGAGAAAGAAGATGATCGTCCATGTGGTCACTACAACTGGAGAAACAAATGTTAAAGCGATGACAAGGAAAAGAAGCAGATCTGGTTGCTGTAGTATACTGTTATAGTATGTTATTGTAGCATTGAAGGTTCAGTGAGAAAGGGGCTGCCCATCTCATAGCTCCAAAGAGCTTCTGACTTCAGAGGGAAGTAACAAATCACAGATGTCACTACAAGACTGTAAAGGACTGTTTTGGACTCTGGAGCAAGGGGTTTTTTTTTTGTTTTTGTTTTTTTAGGCAATTGGGGTTAAGTAACTTGCCCAGGGTCACACAGTTAGTAAGCATCAAGTGTTTGGTCTGAGGCCGGATTTGAACTCAGGTCCTCTTGACTTCAGGGCCTGTGCTCTATCCACTACTCCACTTAGCTGCCCCTGTAGCAAGGGTTTTAATAGATTATCAGCATGTTGCTCTTATGGTAATCCTGAATTCAGTTTCTTCCAAAGGAAGCAAATATTTGTATTTTGTGGAGTTTTTATTTGTTTGTTTTTTTCTTGTATCTGCTTATGTCCTCATAGGAGTCCTTTGCATTTTCTGCAATATTTTTCTGGGGTGAAATACTGTTCTCTCTCTCTCTCTCTCTCTCTCTCTCTCTCTCTCTCACACACACACATACACACACATACACATATAAACGCAGACACATATAAACATACTTATATTTTTTGTTACCTTTAGCACTTGTATAGAAGCTAGGGATTCATTTTACAAATACTTAGCAAATATCTGCAGAAACTTAGACATGAGCTATATTTAGTGATGTTTTGGAGTGATTTCCTCCTGTAGGCATAACTAGCCAAAGAGAGAATGACCCTTTTTTGTCAGCTCTTGAACCCAGAGTCTTGGGATAGGAATGGCCCTTGGCCCTAGGTTACACTAATAATACCCACTCGTTTTAATAGTGGACTTCTTGAAATAATGCCCTCTCCTGTTTCATCTAACTTATAGAAATAACGCTAATGGTGGAAATTTCAGAATTTCAGAAATCTTTTCTCTTCCCTTAAACTGCTCTTTCTGCTGAATCTATCCCAAATCCTTTCTATCATCTCTCTTTTAACTCCCTTAAGATTGAAATATTTCCAGGCGTTTAGGGCTAGAGGGGAAGTTGTAACAGGAAGTGTACTGTTTTCTTGTAGACCCTGGGTCATCTCAATGCCATGAAAACTTTTGAATTCAGGTTCAGTTTGTGGGGACTTTGAATGGCGATTGGCTTATTTTGGCTTCTTCACCCCACCACAGTTTGAAAAACCTGAAACTCCTTCAGGTTCAGGTATTTCATTGCTCATCAAATTGATAGGCCTGGGCTAGGAGGCATCAATGGAACACTCAAACCTTTCATTGGAGCAGAAATGAAGAGTAAGACAATGAAACAATATCAAAACATATTTCACAATGAATAGAGAGTACTTCCATTCCCGAGCTTCCCAGGCTGGCTTGGAAATGAGCTTCTTCCCTTCCAAAGAGGGGAGATATAGGTTCAGTCTCTCAGTGCACTGTTAAGAGTGTTCACTCGGACAGTTCCAGGGCTGAAGACTTCAGTGAAGGGGCGAGCTTGTGTTGGAGGAGTAGCTTTATCTGACTGCTTTCCAGCACCTCGTCTCTTCTCATCCTAGAAGGTCCTGGCTTAGCCTGTGTCCAGTCCTTCTCATTGATTTGCCTTATCTCTAATGAAGGTTCTTAGCTTTCTTGGCTGCATGTGAGTAAAAATCTGTCAGAGACATCTTTTCCATCTTCTTGGTGGGGAAAGCATTCCCCAGTGGTTTCACTGAGCAAGAGTGGAGGGAAGAAGCTGCCTACAACAAGGAAAAATCTCTTTTTCATTGTCCCCCAGAGCATGAGAACTGCCTTTCCTCTTGGACAAAAAGGGTGGAGGCAGGGATCATCTTCTACCCTCCCTCCCCTAGGAGTGTCTGTATCTCATATAACCTGAAATGATGATCTTCCTTGTTACCTTTTAAACTGCTGTGTCTGAACAGCATTACACCCTGTGGGACCAAACTGGATTTTCCTTAGATACTATTGCTTACAAGTCATTCAATCAATCGATAAGCATTTAAGCACCTACTATGTGCCAGACACTGAGCTATTCACAAAGACAGAAATGAAATGGTCTCTCCTTTCAACGACATATCTATGTGGGGGAGGGAATAATGACAAAATGTATACACGAAAGTATATACAAGTTAGAAATAAGGTGATGGGGACAGGGGGAGGCATTAGCGGATGAAAAGGATCAACTTTGTGTAGGAGATGGTCTTTGAGCTAAACTCTGAAGGAAGCTCGGAGCTCAGAGGCAGAGATGAGGAGGGAGGTTTGGCTGAGCTGTAGCACCTGTCAAGGGCAGTCATGTACAATGAGGCCAGAAAGGTTAATGTGCCCCATGAAGTCTGAGAAAACTTGAGGACATCTGAAGTGAATTCAAGCCTGGGTTTCTAGCTGTTCATCACACAAACACACCCAGGCCAGAAAGTGCATGAAATGATGGCATATTTAAAACAGAATAGAAATAAATAGTATGGAAAGAAACAATAATAATTTGATGGGAAGTTGGGAGTCTTGGGAGCTGTGTGTATTCCTCTAGGCTTCTGGAGAATTTGTTATCCTGTAAGGGCCAATTTCATTTAATTAAGCTGATAAATCTAATTCATCAGTCTAATAAACCTATTTCCCCATCGAATTCTTCTCTGATACTAAGGCACACAGGTGATTCTGAGTTCTGGAAGGCAAGCTTTGACCAGTCCTATCAGCCTGGAGAGGACATGAGTGCTAACTGCTAATAGAACTGTTATTGTCTGTTATTGAGGACCAGCCTGGATACATTTGTTGAGTCTCAGAGCAGTAACTAGGAATTCTGGGACAAATTCATTGGATGGGCAAGGTGTATCTGGGGATATAGGGCCTCATAGTGGGGACAGACTCCAAGACACTAAATTACAGCAGGGAGACAGATGCCTAAGAATTCCTCTTGAGTTGCTCATGAAAAGTGTTGCATAGTCCTCTAGGATTGATGGTTAAGGCTGATGACTCTGATGAGTCATTCGGGAGAAGGGGTTAGAGAGTCTGACCCTTGTAGCATGGCCTACAATGCCCAACCCTCTATCTCTCAATCCCTGGGAGAAAGTGACAGGGGGATATGATTTATAAGCTGGCACAGCAGTCAGGGAAGGTAGGTATTAGAAAGTAGATACAATGGTCACGAGATTCTGTGGGTGAAACTCTAAGGCATGGAACAGTAGTCGAGGCCGTCATGCTTTCTGGGGCCAGCAGAGAACTTTAAGGCAGAGAGATGGTAGGCAAGATTCACAACCCTCCCCCCACCATTCTCATCCCTCTCCCACTTTCCCCTTCCCCTCCTCACCTTGGCACCATGTTTGCACTATGGGACAAAACGCTAATACCTTGCCTTCTGGAGAAGGAAATTGCAAACCGCTCCAATATATTTTTTTGCCAAGAAAACCCCAAAAGTGGTCAGGAAGAGTCACACATGACTGAAAAGTGACTAAGTACCACCCGGCTCTAGTTATCACTCTGGTGGAACTCACCACAACCACCAGGTCGGCCTCATAGCGAAGGCATTTTTGACCACAGCAACTGTCATAGACCTTATATTAAGTCCAGAGGGGTTTCCATCCTTAATGAGTAGAGGGAGAATCCATGCCCACAGCAATAAATCTTGAAAGTACTGAAAAAACGAAACAAAAACAAACCCCAAACCATCTAACAGAGGAGTTGCTCTGCATTGGTGGAGGTATTTCCCATATGGATGAGATCTCAGATCCAACTAAATATGTAAGTAAAAAGGAACCATGCACTAGAACAAGACTTTTTGGGCAAAATTCCCATGAGGTAGCTTTGTTTGCTAATTGTTAAAAAGTTTGATTAAAAATCCAATAAAACAAACAGACTTCTATGTATAATGAACATTAATCTCAAAGCAGATTACTTTTCTGCACTCACACAGGGCTGACTTGCCCGCTCTGGCTTGCTCTATTGCCTTCCTTGCCTTTGTGGTTGGTGTAAGAGAGCTTATGCTTCTCCCAGTGCATGGATGTTATCAACAAAAGAAAAGAAGACACAGGCCAACACCATGAAACTAAAGTTTCTGTTTCCTTTAGCATCCTGTTTTGTTCTTATTCTAGGAAATTGGATATTTATCTATTTCTCTAAAATAATTTGATGGGCTACTTTTGTAATTACAGAAAGTGATGGTTCCTCACTCTTGAACTTTGAAATCCTGAGAGGAGGCAGAGGGGGAGGCAGCAGGAAAACAGATAGGGCTTTACCTTGAGAGAGAGGAGAAAAAGACAGAAGAGACAGAAAAAGTATGTTCCCCGCAATGGTGGGACCCAAGGTGCAGCCCAGGCCACCCATCCCTAGCTATGCCTCTGCCATTTGGTATGGTCATTGTTCTGAAATTTCATTCTATCACCTGAAGGGTAGGTTGAAAGTCCCAGAGGGCTCCCAAGTTGATACCCAGTTTCAATAGCCATACTGTGATATGAGACAAGATGAGAAATCTGACAGCTGGCCTTCAGAATCAAGTGGCCAGGAAATTCTGAGAGTTCTTGGAGATGATCCAGTCCAAAAGTGTCCAGCTCACTGCCCATAGGCTGCATGAAGCCTGCAAAATTCTCCACTGTACCACAACCAGGTTAAAATATAATTGGGAAATGTTTAACAAAATAAGTAAAAATATGATACAATGTTTTTTATTTCTTAAAATTTATTTTGTTTTTAATTCATGGAATAAAACAAGCATTTCTGCAATGCAGTATAATAAGAAAAAAGATGATTGCACATAAAACTACAAATCTATTATGTACAACTTGCTATTCCTTTTAAATATGTAATAAAGTTATCATGCAAATTTCTTTTTTTTTCTTCCCCCCTGCAGAGATGGCTACCATTAGATACAAATAGGTATAGGTATACATATGTAAAATTATTCTATATGTACTTCTATTCATCAGTTTTTTCTCTGGATATAGATAGCATCTTTCTTTATAATTAATTTGGGTGTTTATAATAGTCAAAATGACTTATTTGCTCAAACATATAACGTAAATTTGAGATTTTTTTCCAATTTCTGTTTCAGTTTGATGCTACTGATCCAGTCCCATTGGGGTGGGGGGCAGTAGAGAAAGCACTGGCTCTGTAGTTGGAGAACCTTATTTCAGATCCCTCCTCTGATCTTTATTTACCGGCTATGTGACTGTTGGGCAAGTCATTTGCCTCTTTGGGCCTCAGTTTCCTTATCTTTAAAATGATGGGCTTGGCCTCTGAAGTCTCTCCCAGCTCAGGAGCTAAGAGCCTGTGATACTGCCCAAGGCATGAATCCCCTCCACAACATTTTTGACAAGCAGGCACCCAACTTTTGCCTGAATATCTACATTAATGGTTAACTCAAGAGGCAGAGCACACGGGGTGAAATGACTTGCCCAGGGTCACACAGCTGGTAAGTGCCTGAAGGCATATTTGAACTCAGGAAGATGAGTCTTCCTGACTCCAGGCCTGACATTCTGTCCATGGTACCGGCAAGTCACCACAAAATCTACCTCGTCTTCACCTTTTAACCACTGGTTCTAATGCTGCCCTCTAGAGGTCAATTCATTTTCTAGAAAAGATAGGGAAGATGGCTAGTTTGGTGGCAGTTATTTGGAATCAGGTTTCCAGCCAGTTCTGTAGCTAATTAATCATAGCAAAGATGACTTGGCCATGTTCTCCTCTGCCTATGTTCAGTTTGACGGCCCCTCTCTTTAGCCACTTTAATTTATGATCATATGATTTATTGCAAACAAAGGGCTGCTTTTCAAAAGCTAACACAATCAGTCCTTCAGCGTTGGCCCCTGCCACCGAATGGTCTTTTTCACACTTACTCTGCCAATCCTCCAATAGTTTGTACCTACTTCACAGACCCATGCCCTTTTGCAAATCGCCTTTGCAGAGCCCAATAGGCTGTCCACTTTGTCTTAACAGAAGTTTCAATTTGCTGCTGGTCTGTGTCGCCTGTTCATTCCATGCTTCTTTCCATGCTAAGACTGCTTATTTGGGCTAAGGTTTGGTCCAATTTCATGTCCAACTAAGCCTGCTATGCCAGCTCTTGAAATCATCTCATTTTATTTTTCCAGTTGATTACCCCCACCAAACTTGGTATTGAACTACTAAGACGATGAGAGCCCAAGAATGCTATTGCCTCACGAGGTTATCCAAGATAGAATGAATCATCCCTTCTGCATGTCCTTTCCGTTCTATTAAAATAGAAACACAGTTGCTTTAAATTATTTCTGTATTTCCTTATTTTGCCATTTGGGGTTGAGATTGGGGATACACCAGATCTCAATGATGCCCAAATCACTAGCGGTTTGGGTTAATTCACTCCAACTGGCCAACTCGATGAAAATGATCAAAGTAGTTGTCGGACTGAATTGACCTATCAAATTTAATCAAACAGAATTGATTGAATGGTAGTGCTCCAGAACAGACAGGGGCAGCCTATATTTAATAAACATATATTGAGTGTCTCAGAGGTATACAAGGCATTGTGGGGAATGCAAAGAGAGGTAAACCATGGTCTTTGATCTTTAGGAGCTCATAGTGAAAAAGGTGGGTATTTGGACACAAGGAGAGAACTCTAGCATCTTCTAACTATGTGACTCTAGGTAAGTCTCCTAACCTCTCTGAGCCTTAGTTTCCTACCTCATGTGGTTGTTGTGAGGATCAAAGGAGATAAATGATATTTATGCAGCTCTTTATAAGTTTTCTTACTTGATCCTCACAAAAAGGAGGGGCAATTATTATCCCCACTTTTCAAATTGAGTCTAGGAGAGGTTAAGTGACTTTCCATGGTCCCATGGCTAGTAAATGTCTGAACCAGGATTTGAACTCTGGTCTTCTTGATTCCAAGTTCAATGCTTTATCTGCTGCACCATGTAGCTACCTAAATGATGAATGTAAAATACTTTGTAAACCTTAAAACTCTACATGGTAAACATTAGCTTGATTTATTATTTATTTATTATTACTATTAATATTATTATTCATTTTTTGCTATTGTTTGGATTAGATTAGTCAATAAGTCAGCTGTTCAATAAGCATTTATTAAGTGCTCACTATGTGCCAGTCCCTGTACCAAACTCTGTATAGACACAGAAAAACAAAAACAGAGTTTCTGCCCTCAAAGAGCTCAGATTATAATGTTAGTGACAAAATGCAGATAATTATGTACATACAAGATAGGTAATCTTAAAGGGAACAAATTAGCTGTGTATGGGGGCGGGAGGGGAAGGGATTTGGACAGCACCTTAGCAGAAGGAAGGATTTAAGCTGGCTTAAAGAAAGCCAGGGAAGCTAGTAGGTGGTGGTCAGAAGGGAGAACATTCCAGAGCTGGGAGATTTCATGGGGAAAGAGGAATGGAAGGAAACAAGTATTTATTAAGTTCCTACTATTTGCCAGGCACTGTGTGGCATGCTATTTAAATATTATCTCATTTGAGTCTCACAACAACCAGGTGCCACCATTACAGCTGAGTCAGACCCAGGATGTCTTGTCCAGGGTCATCCAGCTAATAAGTGTCTCAGGCTAGATTGGAACCCAGGTCTTCCATACTCCAGGCTCAGAGCTCTGTCCACTGTGCCACTTTGCTGCCTCCAAAAGAAATTCCCTCTACCTTTGCAGAGAGACACATGTTTCAATTTGTAGTGAGTTGTCTGGGACAATGAGGGATTCAATAACTTGTCCTGGGTGACACAATCATCATGTGTGAGAGACAGGGCTTGAATCCAGGTCACATCACTATCCACAGGGCCATCATTATTATAATTATCATTTTTTTCATTCGAGTAAGAGGAGATAAGATAAATACACAAATAAATTTAATGCAAGGTAGCTTTGCTAAATGCCCTAAGATCCAACTGAACATAGTCCTTTTAAAATTCAGAGGAGAGAAGAAATCACTTCCAGGATCCAGGAAAGCTTTGGGTGGCATTTGAGCTGGGACTAGATGGATGGGTGGGATTTTAACGGGGGGAAGGGGAGAAAATACATGAAGGTGGAGTGACACAGGATATGTTTAGGGAATAGAAAGTAGGATCATTTGGCAGGAGTGCAGGTGCACAAAGAGGAGATAAGGTTGGGAAGGTAAGCTGAGGCCTGATGCTGAAGGTTCAAAGGCATTTGGACTTCAGGCAATGAGCAGTTCTACAGTTTTGTTTTTTTTCTAAACTGTAATATTTATTAAGGAATTTATATATACACAGGAAAAAGTCATCCAAAAATTTTGGGTCATCCAGGTAAAATCTTTAAAGAAAAAGAGTTTGTTTTGATTTTCCAGAGAAGCGAACAATGATTGACAGGAAAGCTGCCCAGGCTGTCTGCCTCCGGCAGTGTTTTAAAAATGTTCCTTGAAACCCGGGCCTGGAACAACCAGATGGGGAAGGGAGGAGGGAAGGTTGTTGTTGTTGTTTTTTTTAAGGAGGGTGATAATTCAATTCAAAAGCATGTATTAAATGCCTCCTAAGTGAAAGGGATGGCTTGGTGCTGGCGAAAATGGAAGCTTCCTTTCCTTTAAGGAGCTTACATTCTATGGAGGGAAATCTCAACAGATCTCACTCCCGATTGGCCCAAGTTTGACTTGCTCCATTCTCTATCTGTCTGTCTGTTTCTGTCTCTGTCTCTGTCTGTCTCTGTCTCTGTCTGTCTGTCTGTCTGTCTCTCTCTTTCTCTTTCTCTTCCGTTCATGGAGTTGATGAGGACCTGAGCTAGTTCTGAGGTTGCTTGAATGGAAACAGTATCAAACTCTCTACTAGAGGAAAATTAATTCAGCTGGTGGGCACTCTGACTGAGGGTCAGAGAGCTGGAGGCAGGGAAGGAGAAGTTAGACATTGCATATGGCAGTAAAATTAAAATGTGTTGACCAACTGAACATGGGAGCATAGGAGAGGCAGCCGTCAAGGATGATTGCCACCCGCATTTTAAGATAGAGAAGAAAATAAGAAGTCAGCCAAGGAAACAGAGAAGGAGGGATTAGTGAGAGTAAGAGGAGAAACAGTATCATGCAATGTCCAAAAGGCTAAAGAAGAGAATCTCAAAGAGAAGGAATACTCAACAGTGTCAGATACTACAGAGGGCAAAGTGGGCAGAGTGCCAAGCCTGAGTCAGGAGGACCTGAGTTCAAATCTAGCCTCAGAGACTTACTAGCTGTGTGACCTTGGGAAAGTCACTAAATCCTGTTTGTCTCGATTTCCTCATCTATAAAATGAGCTGGAGAAGGAAATGGGAAATTACTCCAATATCTTTGCCACGAGAACACCAAATGGGATCATGAAGAGTCAGGCATGACTAATCAACTAAATAGTAGCAACAAGAAGGATGAGGACTGAGTAAAGGCCACTGGATTTATTAACTAGACAGTCATTAATGAAATTTGAGAGGGTAGTTTAATAGAATGGTGGGAGTGGAAGTCTGATTGCAAAGAGTGAATGACTGAGTGATGAAGAAGTAGAAATGTAGTCTTGAATTGTTATCAAAATTTGACAGTGAAAAGAAGAGGAAGAAAGGACAGCCTCTCATAGTGTATCACAGTGAAAGCAAAGATTGTTTTTAGTATTTGGGAAATCTGTGTGTGTTTGTAGGCAGAGGAGAAGGAAGTGGTAGAGAGGGAGGGGCTAATCGATCGAGAAAGGCCATAGCAAGTGGACAAAGATGAACTCAAGAGCAGAGGTAGAGGGATTGACCTTAAATAAGAGAAAAGTCATTTCTTCTCTGTCACAGGATGGATGGAATAGAGGATGAAAAAAGAGAGAGAAATTTTTGAGGAAGGGAGCTGAAATAATTCTCTTTGGACTGCCTTGTTTCAATACAGTTAATAGTAAGACTTAAGGTCATAATATCATAAATTAAAAAGTAGAAGGAAATTCAGAGGCCAAATAGCCCCACTTCTTGCTTTTATAGATGAGGAAACTGAGGCCAAACATGGCTGTAACTTGCATAAGGTCATATGGTCATAACACTAGAACTAGAATTCACCTCAGAGGCCATCTAGCCCAAAAGTCCTCATTTTACAAATGAAGAAACTGAGGTCCATGTATGTTAACTGACTTGCCCAAAGTTACATAGGCAGTCAGAATCAGAGGTGTGTTTGAGGAAATTGGAATTTTTTTAAACATTTCTATAGGGAATGCGATTAGAAGTCATTAGGAGAGGCATAAAACGGTCTGACCAGAAACACTGAGCTACTAGCTTAGGTTGGAATAAATCAGGGTGCAATCAGCTTTGTGACTTTCACATAGTGCTCACACCCTAGGGACAGGAGGAGAGGAAGAAGATGGTGGATGTTCCCCAAGGCTATGGATTGGCCACCTACTTGAGTATGAGTAACAGTCAAGTGGCAAAGGGAGTCTAGGATCCTGGTGAGGATACATGTAAAATGAAGTTCAGACTTCAGAGGAAGTCACCTGAAACCAAAAGGGTCCTAATGGAGTGGAAGTAAAGGAGGGATCAAAGGACCAAGGAGCATGGTGAGAGAAAAGAGTGGGTCCAGTAATAGTAAGGGAGTGGGAGAGGTAGAGTCAGAGAGAGAAACCTCAGATAGTCAGGAAATAGACAAGATTTGATAAGGCTGAAGATACAGCCATGACTAGGAATGACAAAAGTGTCAGAGTAGAGGTGGTTGGAGCTAGGGAGACAAAAGAGGGACTAGTAAGTCCCTCTAGTAAGATGTGCACCTGCAGTTTCTAAGAGAAGAGAAAACATCCTTTGAATGTCAGAGGAAAAAGAGAAGAGTGGTATAAGACTGGTTGGTGACTCCCTGCTCAGGGGAATTGAGGCAGATATTTGTCAACCTGATAACAACCATAGAAGGGTCTGTTGTCTTCCTAGGGCATGCATCCAAGACACGACAGAGAATTTACCAAGACTTGTCAAACCAGGTGATGCTACCATCTTCTATCACTTCTATAAATTACAGAGATTTGGACAAGAAATCAAAGATCTTAGGGGCACAGTTGGTTTTTTTGTGACTACTTTTTACTGAAGGCAGGACAGAGTTGGGAGCTGAACAACTAGTTAAGAAGATGGTGTCTGAGAATGGAATATGGATTTCTGGACCATAGCTTAAAATATAAGAATGACAGGCTTATTCTGATCTCAGGCAAAACAACAGTAGCTCAATCACATGAAAGCCCTTTCAAATGCTTGAAGTCAGCAATCATTGCCCCTCTTCCAAGATGTTAAATTTTCAACATGAGCATTTATACCTCAGACATTGACAAATGCTACAGATCAGGTCTTGACTCATTGTTTTGTTGATTGTCCAGACTTAAGAAAGTGATGGAGAAAATGTTGACAATGCAGATTACAATAATTTAAAGTGTGTCATAATTATTTTTTATCAGAAAGCTACTTGTTAAAGATTTATCAACATTTACTATTCTTGTCTCTTCTTCTCTTCTCTACGTTCAACATCCCCAATTACTTTATCAGAGCTTGTCACTCTCACTCATGCCCTGTATATGTAATCAGCCAAGTCTGGCTGATTCTATCTCCACCACCTCCCCAGGGATGGGGTGCAACTAATTGGGAATTGGTATGATCGTTTTTATCTAGACTCTTGAAGATTTAATCCATCATCTATCTCTATGTCTTTACATAGTCTGTCCCCCCATACCTGGAATTCAATTCTTCTTCACCTCCACCTTAGAAGATTCCTAACTTCCTTCAATGCTCAGCTCCAGGATCACCTCCTACACAAGGCTGTCCTGATGCCCTAGTCAGTGGTGTTCTCCCCACCCACTGCAATGAGCAGTTCTACAGTTTTTTTTTAAATTGTAATATTTATTAAGTAGTTTATATATACACAGGAGAAAGTCAACCAAAAATTTTGGGTCATCCAGGTAAAATCTTTAAAGAAAAAGATACAATTCTAACAATAACAACAGCACTAAAATGATAGTATTAATTATTTTTACTAATATATTATTTATAATAATGTTCACATGGATCTTTGATCATATTGATTTTGGAGTTTCCACCAGGGTTATAGAATATAAACACAACCATGCCTACTCATCCTATGTAACTTGTTTGTGTCTTCTCAAAAGTTTACCACAATGTGCTAGAGTCCTTCCTTGATTTCTTCTGGCATCTTGAAGATACCAGTAGATTATACTGGCTGTTCACTAGACATCCCTCACTCTTCCCACATGACAAGCCCGTCTTTTCTTTCTATCACACAATTTCTTGGTGATGTCCTTTACACCTGATCTTCAGTTTTGCATTGGTTGTATGATACAGCCTTCTCAAACCCACCATGCTTCTTAATTACCCTTTGTGTGGTATTCATTTTTGGTTCCTTGGAGGTAGTAAATATTTAACAAACAGCTCTCTGATAAAAAAAATGACACTTGAAATTTTCATCTGCATTATCATTTTTCTGCATTACTTTTTTAAGGTTGGATAATTAAAAAAACAATAAGTCAAACCCTGATTTGCAGTGTTTGTCTATGCCTGAGGTATAAATACTCACATTGAAAATTTAACATCATGGAAGGGGGACAGTGATAGTTGACTTCAAGCATTTGGAGGCTTTCATGTGGTTGAGATACTATTCTCACAGATCAGAACCAGAAGCAATGGGTAGAAGTTGGAAAGAGGTAAATTCTGACTCATGTCCAGAAAATCTTCCTAACATCAAGTGAGAGCTGTCCAGTGTGGAATGGACTGCCTCAAGACATAGTGGGTTTCCCCTAACTAAAGTAAAGGTTGGCTCACCCCTCATCTGATATGTAGAAGAGGGTTGATTTGTTCCACTATGGTTTGGACTACATGGCCTTGGAGGTCCCTTTGAACTCTGAAATTCTTTTTCCATGATTTTTTGACCATCATCCCATTATAGTACTTTGCTTCACCAACCTAATCACTTCGCAGTATGTCAACAGGCCTGCGAAAGTAATTTTTCAACTCCATGTCAAACATGCAAAAATCCAAAGTCAATAAGGATGATCCTTCCCTGCAGTGAAGACTTGGGAGTTTTAAAACAAATATACACAGGACTTCAAACTGTCTGTTCAGCCAAACCCATTAGTACTTCACAGTTGTCATATTCCTATTGAGATTTCTTGATATAAACAGGAATCATTTCCATCCATATATGCTTGGAATAATATTTCTGAACATTATGTATTGCTTTTCACTTTAAAATATTTAAATTAGTTGAAGTAGTTTCCTTAACTATCTGGCATATAAACATAGAGATCCAGTAGTCTTCTTTTCCAATGTTTTTCTAATTTTCCTATTTTACAAAAATATAATTCCGCCAAGGAAGGCTGCACCACTGCTCATAGAGGTTTTTAATTTAGATGTTCAAATTTGGGGAGATGTCACATGGGGAGAGATTGGGTTCATTGTTTTGAAGACCACACTGCTAGGAACTCTTCATCCCTTTGCAAGGTTTCTACTGGCACCACACTGCTCTTGGTACCAGAATAGAGATGGTTAGCTCTCATTGGGTTTGGCAGGTTTGAGGGTCATGGATCACCGCAGTCTCTGAAGAATTGAAAATCAGAATCACTCAGAGGGAAATGGAGATGTACATGATGGGTGTGAGTAGGATATATCACATAATAAATAAGAAATTGGGAAGGAGAACCAGAGGAAAAGGTATCACCAAAACGTAGCTCATGTAAGCTCTAAAGATCCTTATCCCCAACTCCCACTCCTGCTCCAAGTCAGGTTCCCCAGAGCTTGGCTACATTTACCTCTCAGGGTTCTCCAGATAGCCCAGAGGGGCTGGGGGAATTTTTATAATGTCACATACTCAAGCCCCCACTGGTATGCTTCCCTCAAAATGATCAGTTGAGAAGTACTTAGTCATTCAGCCTTAAGTTGCTTTTAGAAACAGTTGTTTACTAAGTTGATACAATAGGAGCAGTTGGCACAAAATATTTTCCCAAAACTTTATGATGCATTCTCCTACAAGGACACAGAAAGTCAAGGGGAAAGTGGGCCTGGGCTTAGAGATTGCAGTTGGTGAAGGAATAATTCCTGGTTCTTGGCTGCTAGAGTTCTTTCTCTCCCAACCAAGAGGCACTCAAGAAATGTCCCTTAAGTACAGTCAATCTGTGTTTGTCCTAGGCTCTTGATGCACACATTACTGCCATCTAATCTGTGGATGCCACCTAGGACATTGATGGGAAGACAGGAAGTCCTACATCCTTTAGATCTTTTTGAAGATTCAAGGTCCTCCCTCCTTTGGTCAAAAGGTTGGGGCAGGGAAGGCCAAAGATGAAGCCTTTCCTTTCCACCTTCAACCCCACCCCAGAAGACTCCCGTTCAATTATGTGTTAGAAAGCCATGTGCTCCAATTTCTGGGAAAGCCATCCCATTCCAACTAACTTGATGCTTTTACATAGGATTCAGGAGCTGTAAAAAAAATCCCACAACTAGTTAGGCTAGACCCCTTGTCTGGCATTATTTCACTCC
Organism: Vombatus ursinus; assembly: GCF_900497805.2. Lineage (NCBI taxonomy): Eukaryota > Metazoa > Chordata > Mammalia > Diprotodontia > Vombatidae > Vombatus > Vombatus ursinus. The sequence continues at coordinate 7,071,288 of NW_020954551.1, read as the reverse complement.
ATCAAATAGCTTTCAAAAGCTTTTCAAACTTAGTCTAAGGCCTTCTCCTTGCTTGGGTTCTTGCTTGGTTGAAATGTATTCTCACCTACTTTGGCATCAGACTAAAATGAGGTGGGTTGGCTTTGACTCCACCCTTACAAAAGAAATGTATGAAGAAAAAGATGGGCTGGTCACCCTGGTGAATACCAGAGATAACTGATAGACATGTACTCTATGGTATCTTGATGCCAATAGAAAGGAGGAAGACCATACTTGGCCCATTGAGTAGCTTTCCTCTGTCAAACTCATGGGCAGATATGGACAAGAGCCATACCAGAGGAGCAGATATGAATGGGTTGCTGTTTGTATCATGGGAGGGAGTATGAACAGTGGTGAAATTATAGATCCATTGGAGTATTTGATTTCTGGAGCATCCCTTTAACATGACTGTTTGTTTTTGGTGTGGGTGGGGGAGCCTGGGTTTCCCTATCTTGTCCAGGCTGAAAGTACAACATCCACTCTCATAGATGTGATCCTGCTACTGATTGGCATGACAGATTTGACCTTTTTCTTTTCTAACCTGGGTTATTTTGACCCTCCTCAAGCAGCCTATTGTTCAACTGCTCCTAGGAGCTTACCACATTGGTTTTACAGTTAGTGTAGGCACCTGATAGGCAAGCCTCCTTCAGCTTGGAACTCCTGGACTTAGGCAAACACCAGTCTTACCTGGTAGGTGAGATTACAGGTGGCTCATTTTCCAAAGACGTTGTTATCTATGAGGTAAGCAAAAAATGGATGACTTGATCTGCCCACATGGGCATAATGAAGGACCGCCTAACCCATTTTGCTCCCTCCATATGTGCTGATTGTTCTTTTTCTAGCCTGATTTTTTTTTTTTTTTTTTTGCGTGGGAAATCCTTTGGGTTAACTAGTATTCAATTTTCATGTTAGCAAAGTGATGCAGATTAATCAAGTTATAATAACATTGATGGAGAAACAGACACACTCATATATTAAAATCCCAGGGATCACTTTAACCCTTTCACTCCTGCCTAGTAATTTGTTTGCTCTGAAATAGGCCAATGGTATTTTTTACAGCTCATCCCAGCGTCTTACTGGAGCACTCCCCACCTTCAAAGGTCAGAAGGCACAGGCTCAACCCAAGTCAATGCCAAAGGGTTTTGAGTTGTCTAAATTCTTATGTCATACTTATTTTTTGGGGGGAAGATTAAGTATCCCTTGAAATTAGCCGGCAGGAGACTTGATTGTAAGAAGATTTGGCTAGTAGATCTCACTGTTCTGGGAAGCCCCTAGAGGATAGGATGACCCAGCTGCTGGCATTTGATCCCAAATATTTGCTATTAACAATGGGAGTAGAAGGGAGGAACGGCTACCTCTTGGGCTAGTTCACCTTACACTTTTACACAGTCATGGATAAAGATTGCTTTATGCAAGATTTTCGAGGACAGACAATGCTACTTTTGTCTCTATATTACCAGTAACCAGCAGAGCACCTGACACATAGACATAGTAGATTTTTAATATATACTTATCTAAAGGCAGTGTGGTATAGTAGATGGGAAGCTGACTCAATTTCCTTATGTGTAAAATGAGAAGGTTGGATTCAGTAAACTCTCAGGTCCCTTCCAATTCAAAGTATGTGGTTCTATGACTGATTGAGGATGTGAAAATTAGCTTCCAATATTTCTCTCTCCAGATATTCATCTAACTGGTAAGGTTGTAAGCATCATCAATAAGGCACTTGGTTATCTCTCTAGGCTAATAGAACTCTGATTGAGAGGCTGGAGAAGTCTGTGTAGAGAAGAGATCAAGCCTATGAATAACCAATATATAAACTATAAGCCAATGACTCTAGGTCCCACATTTTACTACAGGTTTAAAGCAGTAAGAAATAGGTTGAGTACTTACATGCTAGTCATAATGACAGATACAAGCAAGTATAAATCAGCTAGAATAGATAGCTAACATCCTGGATGACAATATTGGTGTTGCAAAAACATCTCAGCAGGTGTAAGGTGTGAAATTCTCCCACCTAGGGAACTCTGTATCTCCCCCATAACCATGGGGTGTTCTTTCATACCAAAGGAAGAGGTCAAAGAGCTCCAGATTGATTATAGGTAATAGTTTAATTAATTTGGGCTACTTACATTTGGGACAGTATGATGGACCCCTGCCAAGATATTAATCATCCTCGGTCTGGGGAGGCAGCCAGACCAGTCAGTGAATCCTCCACAAAGAACCCCAAAAATCCCCGTGGTAATTATAGAAAACAGACAAAGGCAGGAGGAGCTAGAGAGTGCATCACTACCAATTGGTGGATAATTTTGGTTTTCTGCTTAGTAATGAGCTTGGAATTTAAGCCAATGTTATGCCCAAACAGAAGTTTGTGTATCAATCACGTACCAGCCCATGGGTCACAATATTCATGCTTTGGCTTTCATAGGTCATACTATCTTAGGTTATGACTCAGTGTCTAAAATAAAATTCAGTATCTAAGTTATGATTGTTAACAGGTCACCATGTTCGGGCTTCCACCTTTCACAAAGTTTTTTTGGCTTTTCACTTATTGATGTATTTTAGGGCTTTTTATCATTCAGGACCCCACAGCAGGTTAGAGCATTGGGCCAAATAGAATATGATGAAATTTCATAGAGATAAATATAAATTCTTACACTAGGATTAAAAAAATAAACTTCTCAAGTATAAGATGAATGGTGAGCATGACTGGTTCATCTAAAAACAAATCTAAAAGTTTTAGAGGGCTGAAAGTTTAATGTGAGTCAATATTATAATGAAGCAACCAAAAAAAGGATAATTTGAGTTTAGGCTTCATCAGGAGAGACATAGCTTAAACAGGCAAATGGAGATGATTCTGCTATACTCTGCCTTGGTCAGGCCAAATTTGGAGTATTATGCTCAGTTTGGGGGCTCCCATTCTAGGAAGGTCATTAATAAGGTGCAGATTATCCACAACAGAGCGACCAAGGAAGTTTATAATTTAAGAAGTTTATAATTTAGTTGGGAAAAAATGCATAAAGGTGAGGAGATTGGATTTTTACCAAAAGGTTCTTGAAAGTTATTGAATGGGGGGAACAACATAATGAAGAGAAATATGAACATAGAATGAACTTCCCTGTGTCCCTTCCTTTTTCCCAAAGGAAGGATTCGTAGATAGGGAAGAAGTGAGGGGATGCTCGTGCATGCATAATGATACAGGTATGCTTCAATGTAAGAAAACCAGACCTAGAATACTGATAGCTCCTAAGAACAGCTGGCATTTATATTTTGCTTCATTCTCACAGAGAATAGTATGACCTTTGGTGAGAGACAGCTAGACCTGAAGCCAACAAGGTCTGGATTCAAGTCCCATCTCTCACACTTATTGTCTGTGAGACCCTGGACGGGTGACTTAATCTTTCAATGCTTTAGGCCAGATCTGTGAAACTAGATGTCCATGACTGTAAGAAGCCCACAACCAGATCAAAATGTAATAAAGAAATGTTTAACAAAATAAAAAGGCAATACAATATAGATAATGTTAAGTTATGGTTTTCTAAGTCACTATGCACCAACCCTCCCCCCACCCCAACACTGGAGATGTGTTTTTATTTGAGTTTGACACCACTCTCTAATACTATAAATTGCAGGGAAGGTGCTGACCTGCAACAGAGGAGGGAGTTTCCTTATCAGGGAGTTTCCAATACCAATGAAATCACAAAGCTAGATTCTATCCCCTTATTCTTATAATGTGCTTCATGCTGGTCCTCTTGTTTAAGCCTTAAAGCAACCTGGTCAAAGGATCATAGATTCAGAGCTGGAAGGAACCTTGGAAGTCTTGAAGTCCAATCCCCTTCATTTTATACTTGAGGAAATGGAGCCCCAGTGAGAGTATTTCTTGCTTCAGGTCATTAAGTATCAAAGGAAGGATTTGAATGCATGCCCTCTGACTCAAGAGCCAGCACTTTTTCCATTGCACATCCCTGTATCCTTTTGGAGGGATTCATATTTTCACTTGGTAGAGAAGGAATCTTAAATTTAGAGATTAAATGACTTATTCAAGGACATATAGCTCTTAGATCACACAGTAGGTGCTAGTCTCTCTTAAGTCACACAGTAGGTTGTAGGCTCTCTTGACTGTGAATCCTGTGCTTTTTTTTTAAAGATACTTTCTAAAGTTCTTTTAGGCTTCAATTGTTATGATTCAGATGTAAAATCCACAATTTTTGGTTTTGCTTTTAATCCAATGCTTTCCCCAACTTACCAGGAATGTCTCTCTACTTTTTTTTTAACTGCTTTACAAAATATTTTGTCTTTGTTCTTTAAATGGCCAGCTCTCTTTGATTGATTGACAGATGTTGCAGAAGTTCACTTTACATACAGCTTTTGCACCCCAACTATGTAAGTAATTCTGCTACCAACACATGAGAGGTCTGGACTCTCATGTCTGAAGTCTGATGTACCTCCAGAATGATGTGCCTGAGACCTTGGGTAAGTCACTTCATTTCCTGGGCCTCAGTTTCTTGATCTGGGAAATGAAGGGATTGTACTAGGTGGCCCCTGAGGAGATTTTCAACTCTAGAGCCGTGATGTTGTGAGCTATGAATAGCATGAGCTCAATGGGGCTTTGTCCCCGATGCTGATAACATTTCAGGGTTGGTGTGAAGATCAGATGAGATGAATTATAAGTTCTTAGCATAGTGCCTGACCTATGTTGTTGTTGTTCAGTTGTTTTTCTAGTTGTGTTCGACTCTTTGTGAGCCCATTTGTGGTATTCTTGGCAAAGAGACTGGAGTGGTTTGTTATTTCCTTCTGCAGCTCATTTTATAGATGAGGAAATTGAGGCAAACAGGGTTAAGTGACTAGCTCAGGGTAAAGCAGCTAGTGCCTACAGTTGGATTTGAACTTAAGTCCTCCAGACTCCAGGGCTGGCACTCTATCTACCGCACCACCTAGCTGGTCCCTGACATATAGTAGGTGCTTAAAAATGTTTCTTCCTGGGGCAGCTAGGTGGTCCAGTGGATAGAGCTTTGGCCTTGGAGTCAGGAGGACCTGAATTCAAATCTGGCCTCAGACACATAATTCTCACTAGTTGTGTGACTCTAGGCAAGTCCCTTAACCCCATTGCCTCATAAAAATGTTTATGCCCATTTCCCTTCCTCTCTTCCATGAAAACCATCACCAGTCTCCCTTTCACCTTGTGGTCCCCCACTTCTCAATGACTCCTCAGTGTCCTCTTCCTAACCCCAAGGTGTGGTCTCCTTTGCCTCTCCCCCTCACTCTCCCTATCTCCTCCAGGTGTGAGAGATAGATTGTTTCCTCTCTTCTGCTATCTCCACAATGAATCCCCTGTGCTGCTGTTTCCTCCCTTCTCTATCCCCCGCCAACCACCATCATCAACACCAACAAATCAACAACATCTGTTTTCACCCCAGGTGAGAAAAGAATGAAGTTACAGCTCTCTCTGGAGTGTCCAAACAGCTCAATGAGGCAGGTGAAATTCATGGTGGAAATGGTTTACTATAAATTGTAAGCCCTGGGTAGCCTGAGGAAGTCTCTGATATGCTAATTCCCAGAGAGAGCAGAAGTTAAGGAAGCTCTCTTAGGTCTACAGGGAGTAGAAAGGGGGTAAGTGTTAAAAACAATTACTTGTTTGCTATCTATCTCCATAGAGAATCCCTGGGGCTCACATTCATCTCTCTTCTCCTGAAAAGTCAAGTTGTTAGGTCTTAGCAATTCAGGATAGAGACTATAGAAATTGTTATGGAGATGGTTGAGAAAATCATGCAGTTGTAGTGTTTTATTTTATTTTTTTTAATTTCTGTCTAAGCCTATGAATAAGAATGGAGTATGGTATTGGCCTTTTCTCTTTGTCCAAAACTATTTTTTTTTAAATAACAGAATCTTTTTGTCTCAGCAATATACTGGCAAAGATTTTTTTTATTAATTTATTTTGATTTATCAACAATCACTTCCATATGCTTTTGAGTTAAAAATTTTTCTCTCCCTTCCTCCCTACCACCCTCCCCAAGATGGCACACAATCTGATATAGGCTATACATATACATTCCTATTAAACATATTTTCACATTAGTGGTGTTGTAAGTAAGAATTAAAACCAATAGGAGGAACCACAGAAAGAGGAAACAAAACTCAACAGAAGAAAAAAAAATAGCAAATGGTATCCTTTGATCTGCATTCAAACTCCATACTTTGTTCTTTGGATGTGGATAGCATTTTCCATCACAAGGCCTTTGGAGATGTCTTAGATCCTAGCATTGCTGAGAAGGGTTAAGGTCAATATTAGTCATTGCATAACATGGCTGTTATTGTGTACAACGTTCTCTTGGTTGTGCTCACTTCATCCAGCATCAGACCATACAAGTCTTTCCAGGTTTTTCTGAAGTCTGCTTGCTCATCATTTCTTATAGCACAATAGTATTCCATTACATTCATATACCACAACTTGATCAGCCATTCCCCAATTGATGGGCATCCTCTCAGTTTCCAATTCTTTGCCACCACAAAAAGAGCTGCTATAAATATTTTTGTATGTGTAGGTCCTTTTCCCATTTGTATGATCTCTGGGATATAGCCCTAGAAATGCTATTGCTGGGTCAAAGGGTATGGACAATTTTATAGCCCTTTGGGAATCGTTCAAATTGCTCTCCAAAATGGTTGGATCATTTCACAACTCCACCAACAATGCATTAGTATTCCAATTTTCCCACATCTTCTCCAACGTTTATCATTTTCTTGTTTTGTCATGTTGGTCAATCTGATAGGTGTGATGTGGTACCTCAGAGCTGTTTTAATTTGCATTTCTCTAATCAATAGTGATTTGGAGCATTTTTTCATATGACTATAGATAGCTTTAATTTCTTCATTTGAAAACTGCCTGTTCATATCCTTTGACCATTTCTCAATTGGGGAATGACTTGTATTCTTATAAATTTGACTTAATTCTCTATATATTTTAATAATGAGGCCCTTATCAGAGAGACTGGTTGTAAAAATTCTTTCCCAATTTTCTACCTCCTTTCTAATCTTAGTTGCATGGGGCAAAGATTTTTTATATGGCAACTTTTTCATGTATTGAAATGGTGGCAGATTGACTTGGATCTGCCTCAGAAATGCTTAGTGCTGAGGTTTAAGAAGGCAATGGTTCCACTGTAGTGTGACCTAGTGAGAACACTTCCAGAATCTTAGATTTGGTTCCAGGCGTGACATTTTAGAGAGATCATTGTTGAGAAGAAGGAGAGCATTCAGAGGAGGGCAATAAGAGTGGTGAGGCTCATAATGCTTGAGGATCAACTGGAGAAGAGAAAACAGGAGTATAGCTGCCTTCAAATATGTTAAAGATTATCTTCTGGATGGGGGATTATTCTTGGTCTCCATGGCTACAGAGGACAGAGCTAGAAATAAGGAGTGGACATTGCAGAGGTAAACTTAGATTTGACATAAGGAAAAAAAATCCTAATGATTAAAGTCATCTAGAAAAGGAATAGGGCAGTTTGAGAGGAAGAAGATGTGCTTCAATTGAAGGGTTGGTGACCATTTGTCAGAAATGTTGTACAGGGGAGGGGATTCTTATTCACACGTGGTTTGTTTTGTTTTGTTTTTTGTTTTTGTTTTAGGTTGGGCAATGAGGATTAAGTGATTTGCTCAGGGTCACATGGCTAGTAAATGTTATGTGTCTGAGACCAGATTTGAACTCAGATCCTCCTGAATCCAGGGCTGGTGCTCTATCCACTGTGCCACCTAGCTGCCCCCAATTTTGTTTTGTTTTTTTGTTTTTGTTCACACGTGGTTTGGATGAGATAGCCTTACGAGGTTCTTTTCAAGTCTAGTAATGCTGAATAACCTGGATGGCATTGTGTGTGTGTGTGCGCGCGTGTGTGTGAACACACACTGTTGGATTTGCTAGGAAAGTCACATGAGCATCACTAGTAAAATATGAGTATCTTGGACATCTAGACCACATACATTTATGGAATGTCTGCTCCCCAAGCAGGCTCTGGTCTTCATTAACAACTTACATTCCAGATGAGTGTGGTTCTTAGGTTATGCTTTCCCTTAAATTTAATCATGAAGGACTTTCTTTTTCTATTCCACTGTAGCTATGTGGTCAAATTTGGCTGGTATGAGTGATTTTAATACCAGGTGAACATCTATATAGATCAGAGGTTCCTAACCTAGAGTCTGTGAAGTTTTTTAAAAAAAAACCACATACACATTTTGATTGTACTTCAATTTAAGGGGCAGCTAAATGGTATAGTAGATAATAATATTATATTATTTCAATATAAGGGGCATCTAAGTGGTGCAGTCAATAGAGTGCTGGACCTGAAGTCAGGAAGACTTATCTTCTTGAGTTCAAAGCTGGCCTCAGACCCTTACTAGCTGTGTGACTCTGGGCAAGTCATTTACCCTGTTTGCCTCATTTTCCTCATCTGTAAAAACGAGCTGGAGAAGGAAATGACCAACCACTCCAGTATCTTTGCTGAGAAAAACCAAAATGGAGTCACAAAGAGTTGCTTCTGACTGAAAACTATTGAATATAATGTCAACGTAATTGGTTTCCTTTGTAATCCTATTCTATGCATTTAAAAACATTATTCTGAAAAGGAGCCCTTGGGTTTTACCTGATTGCCAAACACAAAATTAAGGTGACGGTGAAGGAGATAGAATGCCTGACTTGGAATTATAGGATCCCATTAACTCTGCTCCTTTCCTAACCTTCTTTGAACAGTGATAGGATTTGGCAGGGGATGGTGACAGGGAAGTTTAGCTTTGTAAGAATGCAGCCACACTTGGGTTCAGGGTAAGAAGAGACTTCTGGACACCACAGTGGTGCAGGCTGCTAGATTAGTTGTTGACAGCAGAGATGGGATATCCCTGCCAGTGTCCAGAGAGTCAGTCCTGAGTTCCATCCATGCCTTGGGCTAGGCTAGGATTTGGAGTGCAGCCCAATATTGATCTGAGCTTTACTATGCTTGAGTCCCAGGTCCAGAATTCCTTCTGAGTTTTGGTACCAACAGCTAATAACTATTAGTCTTAGTGAAAGTATGAGTAAGCCTGTGGAAACTTGTGTTGTTAAACTTCTTTGACAACTCAAATTGTACATTTTTAAAGAGTTCTTTGAGTGTGGAACAATAAGTCTGGGGATCTCCTGGGACTTGGGAGGGCAACAGGCTTATAGCTAAGATATTGTCTCATTATGCATTATGAGTTAGCTGTGAGGCCCTGCTTATTCATTTACTACTTCTAGGCTAAAAGAATGCAGCATACAGCATCTGGGCATGTTTATCCACTTCTGTGAGGAGTCAGATCCATTATGCCAGGGTCATGTGACTAGTGCTCCTCACTGAAATACAAGAAAGTTCAAAGAAGGAGGAGGGTTCAGATCATAGGATCAGAGATTTAGACCTAGGAGGACCTTAGAGGTCAGAGGATCAAAGGCCAAGAGAAGGAAAGAACCTTAGAAGCCATCTGCTTCAATCACCTCATTTTATAGGTGGGAGAACCGAGGCCCAAGGAAGTGGGGGCCTTGACTGAGGTCATAAAACCAGAAAGAATTAGATACAGGGTTAAACACAGGCCTTGCTTCAAATCCAACATGGAATCTCATTCTAAGTTCTAATTGGATGAATCTATACATTTACACACCCTTTGACAATGAGTTGGTGCTATCCCTACAGAGAGAGGAAGAGATGAAGGATGCAAGGTTGGTAGTTCCTGGCTGTCCCAGAAGAGCATATGCAAAGTACCAGGCTGAGTGTAGGATACTGCAAGGAATTACTATCAATGCCACCTGGTGGTTAAACTCAAGGAGAACTGGTTTCAAATCCTACTTCCATTTTAGAACTACACAGTAGAATAGAAATTTTAAAAAATTCACCAATCACTGTTGGAAAGAGATTCCAAAATGAAAACTCACAGGATCATTATAGCTAAGTTTCAAATCTCCCAGGTTAAGGAGAAAATATTACAAGCAATTAGAAAGAAACACTTTAAATACTGTGGAGCTACAGTAAGGATAACACAAAATTTAGCAGCTTCTACATTAAAAGACTGAAGGGAATAGAATATAATATTCCAAAGAGCAAAGGAGCTGGGTTTGTAACCAAGAATAGCCTACCCAGAAAAGCTAAGTGTAATCCTACAGGAGAAAAATTATATTTAATGAACTAAAAGACTTTCAGGTAGTCTTGATGAAAAGTTCAGAACTGAACAGAAGATCTGACTTACAAGAATGAGGAGAATCATAAGAAGGTAAACATGAAAGACTAATTATAAGGGATTTAATAGGGTTAAACTGTTGTAACTCTTAAGAATGTTATCATTACTAGGCTAGTTCAAAAGAGTATACATAGAAAGCTTGGGATTGAGTTGATTGTGATGGGATGATCCTAAAAAATAAAATTGGATGGGGAGAGGTAAAATGGATCCAATTATCTCATACAAAAAGAGGTGTGAATGGCAGAACTGTTATAGTGGAGGGGAGGATAAGGTGGAGGGTGAGTAGTGTGGGAACCTTATTTTCATTGGAATGGGGTTAAAGAGCAAATAACATACATTTAGTAGGGTATAAAAGTCTCTTTACAAGAAATAGGATGGCAGGGGGTAAGAATAAGGGAGGGACTTTTAGAAGGATTTGTGGATTAGGGAGATAGCGGTCAGAAACAAATTAGATTTTTGAGGAGGGATAGGGTAAAAAAGAGAGAAGGATAAACAGTGAGGGGAAAAATGGGATGGAGGGAAATATAAAACTAGTAATTATAACTTTGAATATGAATGGGATGAAATAACCAATAAAACAGAAATGGATAGCAGAACGGATCAAAAACCAGAAGCTGACAACATGTTGTTTACAAGAAATACATTTAAAAATGAGAGACATACAAAGTGTAAAAATAAAGGCCTGGAGTAGAATTAATTATCCTTCAACTGATGCAAAAAAAAAAAAAGCAGAAATAACAATCATGAACACAGATAAAGTTAAGCTAAAATAAATTTAATTAAAAAAGATAAGTGTGGAACTACATTATGTTAAAAGATATCATAGATAATGTAGTAATATCAATACTAAACATATGTGTCAAATACTATAGCATTCAAATTTTTAAAGGAAAAGATAAATGAGAAGGAAATAGATTGCAAAACTCTAACAGGGGATTTAAAGCTTCCCCTCTCAGAACTTGATAAATCTAACAAAAATGATAGAAAGAAATTAAGGAAATTAATAGAATCTTGGATAAGCTAGATATGATGGACATCAGGAGAGAACTGAACAGGAACAGAAAAGAATATATCTTTTTCTTAGTGGTATATGACCTCTTTGCAAAAACTGGTTATATATTAGGCCATAAAAACATTACAGTTAAATGCAGAAAAGCAGAAATATTAAATGCATCCTTTGCAAATAATAATGCAATAAAATTACAGTTAATAAAGAACCATGGAAATAGATTAAAAGTTAATTGGAGACTAAATAACTTAATCTTAAAGAATGAATGGATTAAGAAAAACAAATCATAGAAAAAATAAAAAATAAACTTTAGAAACAGTAAACTTTATTAAAAATAATAAAAATATGACAACATATCAAAACCTATGGGATGCAGCAAAAGCAGTAGTCAGAGGAAAATTTATATCTCTAAATGCTTATATGAATAAAATGGAGAAAGAACAGATCAATAAATTGAATATATAATTATAAGAAAACTAGAAAAAGAACAAATTAAAAATTCTCAATTAAATACCAAATTGGAAATTCTGGAAAATAAAAGTGAGATTAAAAAAACTGAATGTAAGAAAATAATTGAATTAATAAAACTGGGAGTTGGTTTTATGAAAAAGAAAATCTAATAAAATAGATAAACCATTGGTTCACATGATTTTACAAAGGTAGGAAAAAAAACAAATTGCTAGTATCAAATGAAAAATGTGAATATACCACTAATGAAGATGAAATTTAAGTGTTAATTAGGAGTTATTTTGCCCAATTATGTCAATAAGTTGAACAATTTAAGTGAAATGGAAGAATACTTACAAATTAACAGAAGAGGAAATAGAATATCTAAATAAACCTATTTTAGAAAAATAAATTGAACAGGTCATAAATGAGCTTCCTAAGAAAAAAGCATCAGGGCCAGATAAATTTACAAGTGAATTCTATAAACCATTTAAAGATCACCCAATTCCAATATTAAATAAATTATTTGAAATAATAAGCAAAGAAGGAATCCTACAAAACTCCTTTTATAAAACGAGCATGGTGCTGATACCTAAACCAGTAAGAGCAAAATCAGTGAAAGAAAATCATAGACCAATTTTACTAATGAATGTTGATGCAAAAATCCTAAACAAAATCCTAGCCGGGGGACTATAATGATATATTACAAAAACTTACACATTACAACCAAATGAGATTTATACTAGGAATGCAGGGCTGGTTTAATATAAGGAAAACTATTAACCTAATGATTATATCAATAACAACAGTAACAAAAATCACAATTACATCAATAGATGCACAAAATTGGCAAATTCCTATTAAAACACTTGAAAGCAAAGGTATAAATGGATTTTTCCTTAAAACAATAAGAAGCATCTACCTAAAACCATCAACAAGCATTATCTGTAATGAGGATATGATAATGAATGAGGATATTATGTGTAGTGAGGAAACTTTCCAAATAAGATCAGGAATGAAACAAGGATGCCCATTATCACCAATATTATTCAATACCATACTAGAAATGCTAGCAATAGCAGTAAGAGAAGAAAAAAGAAATTGAATGAACCAGAAAGGACGAGCTAATAAAGTGATCTTTTTTTTTTTTGTAGACAATATGATGGTATACTTGGAAAATCCTAGAGATTCAACTAAAGTTAGTTGAAACAATAATTTTAGTAAAGTAGCAGGATATAAAATATAAAATAATCAGTATTTCTATATTATCACCAACAAAGCACTGAAAAAAGAGTTCATTTAAAATAACTGTAGATAATATGAACTACCAGGAGTGTACCTGCCAAGACATACCTAGGAACTATATGAACATAATTATAAAACATTACAAATAAAGCCAGGTTTAAATAATTGGAGAAATTTTAATTATTCTTGGGTGGTCCAAGCCCACATAATAAAAATGACAATTCTACCTAAATTAATTTACTTACTCAGTGCCATTCCAATTAAATTACCAAAAAAAGTTTATTGAGCTAGAAAAATAAGAAAAATCATTTGAAATAACAACAGATCAAAAATATCAAAGGAATTAATGGAAAAAAAGTAAAGGAAGTCAATCTAGTAGTGATGGATCTTAAACTGTATTATAAACTGTATTACATATATATACGTATACACTGTATATTATAAAATATGTTATTAAAATTATCTGGCATTAGCTAAGAAATAGAATGGTGGATCAATAGACTAATGTAGTAAATGATTATAGTAACATCTTGCTTGATAAATGTAAAGATTTAAGTTTTCAAGATAAGAATCCACTGGTAAAAATTGTTGGGAAAACTGGAAAGCAGTCTGGTAGAAACTAGGTATAGATATCTTGCATCATTTACTAAGGAAGTCAAAATGGATATATGATCTAGATATAAAGGGAAATAGCATAAGTAAATTAGAATAACATGGAACATAGTACCTACCAAATTTATGGATAGGGGAAGAATTTATAAATAAACAAGAGAGACAGAGCATTGTGAAATATCAAATGGATAATTTTGATTACATTAAATTAAAAAGCTTTTGTACAAATAAAACCAATGTAACCAAGATTAGAAGGAAAGCAGAAAATCAGGGGAAATATATAGATAGTTTCTTGATAAAAGCCTCATATCTCAAATATATAAAGAACTTTGTCAAGTTTATAAGAATATGAGACATTCTTCAATTGATAAATGGTCAAAGGATGTGAACAGGCAGTTTTTGAAGGGAGAAATCAAAGTTATCTATAGTCATATGAAAAAAAATGCTCCAAATCATTATTGATTAGAGAAATGCAAATTAAAACAACTTTGAGATACCATCTTACGTTATTAGATTGGCTAAAATGATAGAAGGGGAAAATGGCAAATGTCAGAAGGGATGTAGAAAATTTGGGACACTAACATACTGTTAGTGGAACTGTGAACTGATCCAGCTATTTTGGAGAGCAGTGTGGAATTATGGCCAAAGAGTTATAAAACTGTGTATACCCTTTGCCCCAGCAATACCACTATTAGGTCTGTTTCCCAAGGTGATCTGAGAAAAAGGAAAACAGCCTATATATTCAAAATATTTATAACAGTTCTCTTTGTGATGGTAGAGAACTAGAAAATTGAGAAGATGGCTAACCAAGTTATGGTATACGATTTTGATGGAATACCACTGTGCTGTAAGGAATAATGAACAGGTTGATTTTAGGAAAACATGGAAAGACTTGCATGAAAAAATGAAGAGTGAAATGAGCAGAGCCAAGAGAACATTGTGAATATAGCAACAGCAATATTGTTCGAAGAGCAAATGTGAATGACTAAGCTATTCTGATTATAACCATGCAAATCATCTGCAAAGGACCTATAAAGCAAGATGTTACCTACCTCCAGAGAAAGAACTGATATATGGAATTGTGTTGTATAGTTTCACATATATCCGTATCAAATGTTGGCCTTCTCTAGTGTGGGGTTGGAAGGGAGGGAGGGAAACGGCTTGGAACTCAAGTATTAAGAATATTTTTTAAAAAACCAAATTCTGTTTTGATATTAGTTTTGAGATTCTGGCAAGCTGTTTAACTTCTGACTCAATTTCCTCATATGTAAAATCAGGGTGATGATAGCACCTACTTCAAAAGTTATATGGATTAGATGAGATAATGTGTGTAAGCACATTACAACCCTAAAAATATTATATAAATACAAGTTTTTATTACTATTATGTAGGTCTCAAAAAACGCTTTTAAAAAGTAGGCTATAACAACTCCCCTAATAATATCCATGGGGAAATGAGAATATTTTTACTTTATTGAGAATATCTTTATGTTGAGATAAAGTATTGCTTAGGCTTATCCTGTAATATCAGCTATAAGGCAATCTTGAACTATCTGGAGTCTGGCTTTTAAAGTGTTCTAGTGTGACTACCAGATCTGTTTCCTGTAATAGAAATGCTAATTATTTAGATATTTGTGAACATTAACCATATATTATTGTCTGTCAGTAGTTAAATACATGGCCATGCCCAACTAGCTCAGAATGATGTAAAACTTAAGTGTCTGTTGTGAAGAATATCAAGGGGGGGGGGTGGGTAATTAGTTGACTGGAGGGGAAAAATCAATTTGGGGGTAATTTGAAATGAAACAATTCAAAAGAAGTGTTTTGTGGCCTTCACTGGTTCCCTCTGAACAAATAAAACAAGTTTGAACATCTGGAATAGTGAAGTTGATTGCTAGAGGAAAACATCTATATGTCAAGAAAATTATTCCCAGCTTAATCATTTTCCCTAGTGACCTAAATAGTTAGCTGGAACCAGCTTCTATTTTTTCCCCCTTCCCTATTTATTTCTTAAAAGCATCAGAAATCTTTTTAAGAGCTCTAGAAACCAGTTCTAGTTCTTGATTAAGTCTCTTGTAATATGAATGTAACCCCACTTTTTCCCAGACCTAGGGCAGTTTTTCTGAAGGACAGCCCTATGAGTAACATGCCGTGACATCTGATTGGTGGCTTGGTGGTCTACTGCCTGCTTAAGTGCGTGGAGACCTAAGACACTTGAGATTGTTGGAGGACTTCCAGGGAGACAAGTGTGAACTTTTGAATGGTGTACTGGAGCCTCCCCATAGCCATAGATGAGTAGGAAAGCCAGCCATCCACCGTGTCTCTGATTTCCAATCCTTGGAGCCCTAGACACTCTTATGAAAGGACTCTCTTTCCAGTGAGAGTGTTCCTTGGTTGAAATGAGATCTTACTCTAGCTCCCAGCCAAAGATCTTTTATGATGGTAGATTCCATTGTCTATCCTGATGTGCAGAATCTCTGATTTCTGTTTACTGCTTACTTTGATAAAGAGTTTACCAGCTACTTGTGATGGTCTTTTGAGTAACCTGGTATGGTGAGAAGGAGCTAAACTAGTGGTAGAGTATTACCTTCCCTTTCTATTCAATCAGGGAAAGCAGCGTTTATCCTGATCCCCAAAGTATCATGCCCTTAGACCAATATTTGAGGATAATTCCAGCCCAGCATTCCTCTTAGAGATGGGTGAGGGAAGGAGCAGGCCCCTATCCTTGGAGATGGGGTGGGCAGGATCCCACATCCAGGTCTCTATACTTACCATACTTTAGCTTCTATATTTACATAACCCAACCACTAATCTTACATAAATATCATACTTTATTTCTCATCATCTTAAGTGTTGACATGACTGAAGAAAAACGTTTCCACTAATTTATCTTATCAAGATATTCAAAATATCTTTTTTATTTTTTTAATATCTATCATCTCATGATACACTATCCCTCTGCCTCCTTATTCCTCTGCCATGCAACACCTCCTTGTAACAAAGAGAAACAAGTAAGGAAAACAAAATGAAGACTTGCCCATGGAAAGCAGTGGAGACAGCATTCTGTATCACTAGGCCATCACCTTTCTGGTAAAGAGAGGGAAATACATCTCGGCATCACTCCCTCCCCCAAAAAAGGGTCATCACATTGATTTTGAGTTCTGAAATCTACTTGTTTTCCTTTACATCCATATGGTCCCTGTGTATATTCTGCTCTTCCACATTTTTCATTCCCTATCAGCTCATCGTCTTCACATAGTTCTGAATTCTTCATATTATGGTTTCTTACATTATTCTATTATTCTGTTGCTCTCATGGTGAGGAAGCTCCATTTACCAATACAGATCTGCAACTTAGTTACTTACCACTTTGAAAGTTTAAGTGATTGGTCCAGGATCACATAGCCAGGTGTATTTGAGGTGGGATTTGAACCCAGAACCTCAATACTTTGAGCTTAGCTTTCTATCCCAATACAGCCCCAAACCTCTCCTTTACATTTGTATGCCACATTTTGTTCAGTCATTACTCAACTGAGGGAAAACAATGACTTTGTTTCCAGGTTTGTGTTACAACAAAGAGCCATCATCTAACCCTATTGCTTCCAGGATCAAATACAAAATCCTCTGTTTGGCATTTAAAGCCTTTCCTAACCCAAGCCCCTCCCAGCTTTCCCACCTTCTTTACCTTCCTCCCTTACTCTTCAAGTAAGTGAGACTGGCCTCCAGGTTGTTTCATGAACAAGACACTGTCTCGGCTCCCTGGGATTCTCACTGACTGTCCCCTATGACTGGAATATTTCCCTCCTCTGCCCCAACTACCGACCTCTCTGGCTTCCTTCGAGTCTCAACTAAAATCTCATTGTCTATAGGAAGTCTTCCCCAACCCCCCTTAATTCCAGTGCCTTTCCTCTGTTAATTATTTTCTATTTGCCTGCACGTAGCTCACTTCATATATATTTGTTTGCGTGTTGTCTCTCCCAATAGACCACGAACTCCTTGCGGTCAGGAACTGTCTTATGCCTCTTTTTGTATCCCTAGTGCTCAGTACAGTGCCTGGCACATAGTAGTCACTTAATAAACATTTATTGATTGATCATCATTGTTCGTTTTGTTTCATCTGAGTTTTTGTTGTCTTGTGGAGTTGTTACCACGTTCATTACTATAACCACTGGGCTTTGTTATTATTTTGACTGCTTTCTTTGCTCTACATTATTTCTCAAAAAGTCTTTAGTAAAAATTCTTCATATTGGTCTTATTATATAAAAATCCATTATTCTTACATATCACAATTTGTTCGGCCATTTCCCACTTGCTGGGCATGCATTTTTCAAAAATTATTTGTTATAATATTGTTGTCCATTCTTTGTTTTTGAAGAGGACCAATGACATTGTGAGGTGATATCTTGACTCATGCATGAATTGGATTTAAGTGAAGCAGAGTTGCTTCAAGTCATTGGCCTCACTCTCTCTTCCAACGTCATTGAAGTTCAGTGGCAAGACAAAAATCAAGATGATTGGCAATGGCCTGGGATGCAGTGGATGACTTTGGCATCTTCAATGTCTGGCCAAGCTCTAAATGCTGCACAATATCTGCTCTGGCCACTTTCATGGCCATTGGAACAAACTGTGCTCATTCCACAGGTAGATGTTTTCACATGCTTGGGATAGACACCTCCCTAGCATGGTTTGGATTGGAATCCAGGCTCTATCCACCCTGGATTTTTCTGTCTCTTCAATCGTGGCCCCAGCTCATTGTGTTCAGTGTCTGTCCAAGATATGTATTGTGATGCTTGCTCATTTACCTACATATTGTTGTCAGGACAGTAGGCCTTTTTCATCCACTTGGTTTTTTCCCACGTGGACAGTTGAGGCAAACTTTTGAGTAGTTGTAGATCTTTTCCAAGAGGAGCCTTCTATTGTTTCAGGACTTTATGTAATTGGTGCAATATCGTCTGCAAACGGGAACATTCATAAGACTCTCACCATCTAGATAGGCACAGGAATCCTGGAGTGATAGGTTCCTTTTGCCACCTGTAATGTTGCCCTAGGGGCAGCTAGGTAGCACAGTGGATAGAGTATTAGTCCTGAAGCCAGGAAGACTCATCTCTCTGAGTTCAAATCTAACCTTGGACACTTCCTATCTGTGTGACCCTGGCCAAGTCACTTAACCCTGTCTACCTCAGCTTCATATATGCAAAGTGAGCTAGAGAAGGAAATGGCAAACCACTCCAGTATCTCGGCCAAGAAACTCCCAAATGGGGTCATGAAGAGCCAGATACAACTGAAAATAATGAAGTAGTACAAGTGAGATGTGATGAGGGCCCTCTCATTGAAGTGACACATTTTCTGATCTTATCAATCAGTAAATAAGGATTTATTAAGGGGCTCCTAGTGTTGGATAATGGGATTGCAAAGATTAAAATGAAACCATTCTCGACTTCAAAGAGATTACGTTCTATGGAGAAGATTGCATATGTAAGAGTGTATAAATAAATACAAGGTAGTTTAATGAGAGTGGATACTAAGCAGTTGGGGGAGGGGGTGCACAGATCCGAAGGCAGTATTTGACCAGAGTCTTGAAAGAAGTAAAGGATTCTTTAAGGCAGAGGTGAGGAGGGAATGTATTTCAGGCATAAACCTAGAGAAGCAGCTCTATGTGTGCAGAACAGCAAGAAGGCCAGTTTGGTTGACCCACTGAGGGCACAAAGGGGAGAAATGTACATTGAGGCTAAAAAGGTAGTTTGGGATAAGGTAGCTTTGAAAGTCAAGCAGAGGGGCTCATATTTTATCCTGGAGACAAGAAGAAGCCGTTGGAGATTATTAGGTATGGGTGACATGGTCCTATCTGTGCTTAAGGAATATTACTGTAGCAGCTATGGTGAAAGGAGTTTTGAGTGTGGAGAGACTTGGAACTAGGAGACCAAGTAGGAAGCCACTGGAATAGTCCAGGTTAAGAGCCTGTACTAGGGTGGGGTTTATGTGAGTAGTGAGATGGGGCTGGTTGTGAGATACATAGAGGTAGAAATGACAAAGTTTGGCATCTGTTTCCATGGAGCCCCCAAAGTAGTGAATTTGGGAGATGAGAGATGATGATGTCCTTGACAGAACTGAGAAAGTTTGAATAAGGGGAGGAAAGATAATAAGCTTTATCTTGGCTATGTTGAGTTTGAGATGTTTCTGGGAAATCCAGTTTGAAACATCTAGTAGATAATCATGTGGGGTTGTACCTCTGGAGAAAGATGGGGATGGATGACCTATGAGTCATCTATCTAGACATGATAATTAAACTCAAAAGAACTGACAAGATCACCAAATAAGGTGATGCAGAGAGAAAAGAAAAGGGACCAGGATAGAGCCTTGTAGATAGAACATCTCCAGTTGGGGGTGGGGCAATACAGATGATAAACCAGCAAAGCAAACTGAGAAGGAGCTGTCTGATAGGTGAGAGAAGACCCAGGAGATGGTTGTGACCAAGAACAAAGAGTGCCCAGATGGTGAAGGTGGTCTGTAGCATCAAACGCAGCAGAATGGTTAAGAAGTACAAAGATTAAGAAAAGACTTGGCCATCAAGGAATTGTTGGTAACTTTGCAAAGGGCAGCTTCTGTTGAGTGATGAGGTCACACCTTAGATTGCAATATGAACAAAAAGAAAGGCGTGCAGACAAGGAGTTTAAATAGCTTTTTTCCTGGAATTTGAGGGAAAGGGGGAGGAGAGATATAGAACAATAGCTTAAAGGGATAGAAGGATTCTTAAGTATGGGGCACACTTGAGCACATTATGGGGCAGCAGGGAAAGAAGAAGAATATAGGGAGAGGTTGACCAGTTAGGTTGATAAAGACAGGGGATGAATAAGGGGCAATCACCTGGAAGAGATAAGAGGGGATGGAATCAAGGACTACACATTTAGAAGTGTTGACTTGGAAAAGGACCACTTCATTATCGGAGGCTAGAATAAATCCTAGCAATAGAAGATGGTCGACAATCATAGTCCTGGATGTTTAAAATTAATCAGAGTGAGGGTATACAGTTCCAAACCATGGCAGCTCAGTGCACAGGAATGGCCATTGGCCTAGCAGACAGAAAACTTGGCTTTGAATTCTGACTGTGTCCTTAATTGATATTTTTGGAGAAAGTCATAGTCCCTTTGGGATCTTGCTTTTCTCATTTTTAGAAGAGTGAGGTTGGACCAGATAACTTTTAAGATGCCTGTAAAAATCTATGAGTAGATTTATGGATTGTCCCCCATAAGATATAAATGACCATAGCTTTACCTGTTAATGCTTCTTGTTGTTTAGTCATTTTCAGTCATGCCTGACTCTTGTGATCACTTTAATTGACAGGGTTGGCTAGGGGGTAGTGATCTTCTGTTTGGGACTTTTGATTGTCTTTTCCCATGTACACACCCCACTGGAGAAAGAGTCTCAGTGTAGGAGTTAACCAGTGGAGTTCCCTGATCAAAATCCTACACCAGTGATTACAGATGAATGTGTTGGATCAGGTCTTTGCAGAATGGAAGATTGTGAGGGGAACCTTCCATTGTGTTGGCCTTTAAAAGGCAGTCTTCAGTTGCAGACTTGGGTCTTAACCCCTTTTCCTTGGCCCTTCTTGATGAGGTCAAGTCAGAGACCTGAGAATGGATTTTGGTCCAGGGGTGAGGTGGTGGTGATAGCTTGTGTACCTGTGCAATATCATAGCTTCCTAATTACCAACCCTTCCTTAGCCCAAGAGATGGAAACCTCTTTGTGAGAGAGAAAGCAGTACTAGCTGGAACCAGGTAAAACTCTAAAAGCTCTCAAACAATACTTAGTTCCTGAACTTTGAATGTCTGGACTTATCATAGGAAAGTCAATGAACAGAGGCACATGTTCTCAAGTACGTCAATTGTAGAAGGGGGAACCAGTGGTTGGAGTGGTAGAAATTTCCGAATCCATAATCCTAAACAAGGGAGGAAGCAGTATAATCCCCAAAGTTAGCTTACAAGCAAGAGAAAGGGGATTTGCCAGACAGCACAAGCCTTGGGAGTTATCAGTCTAGGAACCTCATATTTGAAAGTTCTGGACTCAGCCTTCTGGAGAGAGAAGGGAGATACGGATAGCTCCAGTCTCTTTAATTTATTTTAACTTGTTAATTTTTATTCATATCTTCTGCTTTTATATCATTTTCATTTCTTATTCCATTTCTTCCTCCTCCCTTGGATATTGAATCATCCTTTGTAAGACATGGTCAAAAAGAAAGAAGGGGAAAAACATTTCAGCAAAACTAAATAATATCAATGGAATCTGACAGAATGTACAATGTTCCATAGCCATAGTTCCTCACCTTTTTCAAAGAAGGGAGAGAGAATAATTTTTTCCATCTCTTCTCTGGGGTTTGGCTTGGTCATTACAATTACACCATTTTCCATTGTGTTTTTTTTTTTGTTCTTTTCATTTATTGTATTTTTTATATGTAATATACATACATATGACAATATCTTGTGTAACATTCTATATATTCATATAGTTTTCCTGGTTCTGCTTATTTTACTCTGAAGCAGTTCATATGTTTCCCAGGCTTCAGAATTCTTCATATTTGATCATTTCTTAGAGAGCGGTAATATTACATTGTTCCTGTCTGCTGCAATGTATTTAGTCATTCACTAGTTGATGGGTACCTATTTTGTTTACAATTCTTTGTTACCACAAAAAGTGCTGCTGTGAATATTTTGGTGTGCATAGGACCCCTTTTTCTATTCTTGAACTCCTTGGGATATGTGCCTACTGATATGATTTCTGGGTCAAAGTGTAGACATTTTTGTCACTTTAAAAAAAATCCTAATTCCAAATCTTCCAGAATTAGGGCAGAATAGTCTCTGTAGGAAGGAAATAGCCTTTCTAGCAACCTGGACATGAGGGAGACTTGAGCTGTATTTTAAGATTTTTCTAGAGGCTAATTTTGGTGGAGGCAATAGGAGCCAAGCAATGATTTGGGGATGGAGTGAGAAGCTCTTAAACCTGGTCCGTGTAAACTCAGAGCCTTGGATCCTGGGTAACATGTGACATCTAAAAAAAGGGGGGAATTGAATATCTATTGATTTAATCTTCTTATGGAAAAGTTTCTGTAGGAGTACAGTAGGGAGTACCATCATCCTGTCAACACTGTGTTTCTCTGGAACTAAAGCTAAGGAAGGAAATCTTTTTTTTTTTCTCTAAATTTACTTAAGATGCATTCAAGTCAAGTGAAGTGTGAAGGAGAACACTCTCTTTTTTGGTCCCAACTCCATGCTGATCGATACACAGTCATGCTCAAAATCAAACCAGGCAGGAAGGGCAGCCATGACACGAGAGCATCTGCTCTACTTTTTATTCTTCTTCCTAGGACTAAATTAACAACAACAACAAAAAAAAAAAACCAAACTAAAAAACAAAACAAAATAAAAAAAAAAAAACGAAGCCCATAAACATATTGCTGTTTTTCTTGGAAAATGATCGGTGGCTCTAGCCAGATAGGAAGTGTGGGGATTGATCAAGGAGTTCTGTCCTGGAAACAGAGATGAGGGGAGGAATAAAGCCCATCAAGGTAAGGTTGGCAAAAGAAAGACAAAGCTGGGGAGTTGAGGAGTGGAAGAATTAATTAATCCCAACAAAAAATAATAAAGACAACACAAAAGGCTTTAGGGAGAATATTTGGGCAGTAAAGTATTTGAGAAAAAAATAAGACTTGATAATAAGTGAGGGGAGGCCAGACATTAATGAAACCTAGAAAGTGGCTGAAGTACAGACTGAAGAAGTATTTTTTTCCTTTTCTGTTGTCTCTAAAGAGCTTAAAGAAGTAAGTTAAGAAGTTATAAAGGTTAAGAAGTAATAAGGAAAGATAAAGTAGAAATCGCTATTGACAAAATTTTCAGATCAGCAAGTCCACCTGAGCTGGATCTCTGGAAAATGGACTGAGGAAGTCTAGGAACATGCCTGATGGAGGTATTAAAAATAAAAATCAGGGCCCTCTAGGTAGCTGTCAGCAGACTAGGCATTTTCTCCCAAAGCAGGGGGACCATGGAAAGGTCTGTTGATTGTGTGCCAAATAAGTACTGAAAGCTAGATTGAGAATTCCCTGGTGTAAACACATTGGACAGTGAATCCCTGGAAGCAAGCTGCAAGGGATCATCAGGAGTAAGTCATGTTGGACAATTTGAGAGTCATTAAAAAGAGAGAATTTCTGGATTGGTGAATGAAAAGACTACAGCGATGCTGTGCATTTCCATCCCTGTAGAGCTCATCATAGACAGCTTTGCTCTGTGTCTTCTTCCTAGAATGTGGTTTTGGGGAGCTTGGAAAAGTTACTGAAAAGATCACAGATTGACGAAATCTGTCAACTGGAAGGGGACTGAGCCATTGAACCTAATCTTGACCTGAACAGGAATCTTCTCTACAATATCATTGGCAAGCGATTGTATGGCCTTTTTTGTCTGGAGACCTCCAGCGAAGGGAGAATCCACCCTTAACCTCTGGAGGCAGAGAAAGACCTCACAGAATGTAGAGATGTCTACTAGATTGGCATTGGGCTTAATATCTCATCAATTGTCAGTCCCTACTTCCTCCTTTCTGGGGAGGAGCAGACCCGTGATTTCAGTAGTATAGGGTGCTTCCAGTGAGAAAACCCACTCTACTAATACTGGCCCACCACTTGAACTTTCTGGGGCCACTGTTAAGTGACTTGTCCCAGGTCACACAGGCAGTATATATCAAAGGCAGTCTCTGAACCCAGATCTTCTTGACTGCAAGGCCAAGTCTCTATCCACTACACCATTGTGTCTCTTCTCAATTACCCAGATTATCTAGGATCAATTTTGTATATTATTTTGCTACTACCCATCTACCTCTAGAGCATATAAGCTGCTCAGGGGCAGTATCTGCTTCATTTCTGTCTTTCAGTCCTCACCTCCTCACTTATGGAATCAGAACTTCCTAACTACTTGTTGACTGAACAACAGATGGGTGAAATTGGCAAGTGAGGTGTTAGGGGTGCTATGGAGGATGAGAGAGCTAGAAATGATATTATTAGAAGAGATGAAAGTGACCTCAGCTCAGTGAAATGGGACCTGGCCATTCTAGGGGAAAAGTGATCCCAGATGTGGTGGTTTTTTCTTTTTTTCAGGCAGCCGGAAAGGATTTGGAGATATGAACTGAAGAAGGGCAGGAAATGAGATGTAAATTTGTAAACTGATATGGCAGCAAAAAAAAAAAAAAAGTCCTCACCTTGGTACCATTTCAGGGAGGCCAGAAGCAGCAGAGCAAAGAGGCCTGATTTTCTATCACTGGCTGCCTTGCCACTTTCTATCATGCTATCTCTATTTCTATCTTGTATCTGACAGAATGAATGATCGCCCAAGGCCAGGCTCACATAGCCACCCTCCTCCAGCTCCTTTTCCCCATGGCTAGGGTGACTTTTAAAAACACAATTTTCCTTCTGTCTTAGCAATTGAAAAGCTGAAGTCAAGTCCCTTTCTGCAATGAGCCCTCTGGGGCTGCACAGATGTTTCCCCCAGGAAGTTGAAGCTGGTCCCAGACATAAAGCATTTTTATTAATCCTTCCAGTGTGCTAATGTTGAAAGAGAAACAAGACAACTCAAACTGCACCAATGGGCTTGTAAGGATCATTTTCCTAGGCCATTCTTAAGCAATGATCAGATCTTTATGTTACAAGCAAAGACCAGAATTCATTCTCTCTCTCTGTATCTGCTCTCTGGTCTCTCTCTCCTCTCTCTTTCTCATTGCTTCTTACTAAAGGCCTTTCTTGCAGTTAAATTTACCAAACATTCGGGAAGAGTACTGTAGGCTAGGCCCTGGGGACAAAAATAAAACAGTCCTCACCCTCAAGAATCTGAAAATAGCTAACATTTACAGAACTCTTTAAGGTTTGCAGAGAGCTTTACAAATATTATTTCATTTTATCCTCACAACAAACCTGGGAGGTAGATGCTATTATACTCATGTTTTATAGATGTAGATACTGAGGCTTAGAGAGGGTAACAGACTTGCCCAGGGTCATACAGCTTGGAAGTATCTAAGGTCACATCTGAACTCAGATCTTCTTGACTTCAGGACTAGAACTCTGTCCATTGTGCCACCTAGGTGGCTATATATGTGTATACATATACACACACATAGCTAGACCATAGAATACATGGAGAAGAGTAATGTGAGTGTAAATGACATGCTAAGAACAAAGCATTCCAGAGGGGAAGAAACAAGGTAGTGGTGGGGGAATATATATATGTGTATCTGTCTGGCTATCTATCTATCTCTATCTAATGTATGTGGAAACACAATATATAAACATAAAGTATATACTTTATATTATATAAATATATGATACACAAATTATATAATTAATGACAACAAGTCCTATAAATAAATTATATTATATAAATGAATATATGTGTATATTTACACATATAATATATAATTATTGGCCTACTTATTATTCTTCACACAAAACATTTCATCTTCTATCTCCCTACCTTTGCACTGGTTCTTCCCCATGCCCAAATGTTCTTCTTCCTCATTTCTACCTTCATTGACTCCCTTTCTTCCTTCAAGACTTTGATCAATTAGGACCAAACAAGATATAGACAGCATTATAAAATGTAAAATGGATAATTTTGATTATGTAGAATTAGAAAATTTTTTGCATAAAGAAAAGCAATGTGACCAAAATTAGAAGGAAAGCAGAAAATTAGAGGGGGAAATTATAGCAAGTATCTCTGGTAAAGGCCTCATTTCTCAAATATAGAGAATGGAGTCAAATTTATAAGAATACAAGTCATTCTACAATTGATAAATGGTCAAAGGACATGAACAGGGAATTTTCAGATGAAGAAATCAAAACTCTATAATCATATAAAAATGTTCTAAATCACTATTGATTAGAGAAATTAAGATTAAAAACAACTCTGGGGTGCCACCTCACATGTATTAGATTGGCTAATATGACAGAAAAGGAAAATGACATATTAGAGAGGATGTAGGAAAATTGGGACACTAAAAGGTGGAGTTGTGAACTGATCCAACCATTCTGGAGAGCAATTTGGAACTATGCCCAAAGAGGTATAAAACTCTATATAACCTTTGATTCAGCAATACCACTACTAGGTTTACATCCCAAAGAGATTAAACATGAAATGGGGAAAAGAATCTATTTGTACAAAAATATTTATAGCAGCTCTTTTTGTGGTGGCTAAGAATTGGAAATTGAGGGGATGCCCATCAGTTGGGCAATGGCTGAACAGGTAGGGTGTATGATTGTAATAGAATGTTATTGTGCTATAAGAAATGACAAGCAGGATGATTTCAGAAAGACCTGGAAAGACTCACATGAACTGGTATGAAATGAAGTGAGCAAAACCAGGAGAACATTGTATACAGTAACAACAAAATTATACGATAAACAAATGTGATTGGCAGCTATTCTCAGCGATACAATGATCCAACACTAACCCAAAGGACTCGCTATCCACCTACGGAGAAACAGTCTGAATGCAGATTGTAGCATACTATTTTTCACTTTCTTTTTGTTTGTTTGAGTCTTCTTATACATAATGACTAATATGGAAATGTTTTACATGATTGCACATGTATAACCTATATTAGATGGCTTACCATCTCAGGAAGTGGGGAGGGATAGAATTTGGGACTCAAAACTTAAAAATGAATGTTAAAATTGTTTTTACATGTAATTGGGGAAAAAATAAAATATTATTTAAAAAAATAGATCAACAGCCATTTTTTCCAAAAGCTCTTTCCCAGTTTCCCCAGCAGCTAGTATCTTTCCTTCTAATGTTCCCTTGCATTTATCCTGAATTTACCTGTGTAATAAAGGTAGGAGTCTGGCCAATTATGGCCCAGTCATTATAACTTGAGGACTATTCTCTTCTATTGCAATGTGCCCGGTAGAAGCTTGGGTAGCCTGCTGCTGGCATGCATAGTGGCGAGGGCCCTTTCCCCAACTTCAGATCATACACAGATACTTTGTTTTTTACAAGCTTACTGTCTTGAGACAAAAACAAGACCTTTTAACTGGCTGCTGAGCCAGAGCTAAGTATGCATACAAAAAGTTCATATGGACAAATTCTTCCCTAGCGGCAAGCAAGGTAAGAGCTTTTACGGGCCTCTAGGTTGAGAAGAGACATCAAGTCCTCTCTCCTATCCAGCCACCACAGGTCCATTGGGACACGG
This sequence comes from Vombatus ursinus, assembly GCF_900497805.2. Classification (NCBI taxonomy): domain Eukaryota; kingdom Metazoa; phylum Chordata; class Mammalia; order Diprotodontia; family Vombatidae; genus Vombatus; species Vombatus ursinus. The sequence goes on along the minus strand of NW_020954551.1, from coordinate 7,043,524 downwards.
TGCCTTTGTTATGTTTATTCATCCCTGATCTTAGGTGAAGGAGTATTGGAGGTGGAATGGACCAGATTATGACCCTGTGAGTTTGAAAAGGTGGGAAAAGTCATCAACATTCCCTTCAGCAACGGGAGCTAATAGCAGCAATAGCCAAGTCTGACCAGGTGCCATTTTTGAGGAACAACCTGCTTGATCCAGCCCAATAATAAATTAATCTCACAGCTGAGAATCCTGTCCCATAAGCAAGGGAGCAGCTCTTATCACCTATGCCATATTCAGAAGTAAACTTTGTGGGGACCTCTTGAAAGTAGAAAAGCACTTTTTGGGCCAAAAAGTGCTCCTCCCTCATCAAGTACGTGGGAAAATGTTTCATTGCAACCACTTTACATCTTAATCCACCGTTCCCAGAGACTTTGTACGTAGGTGTCACAAATTCAGGGAGGAAAGGGGGACATTGTACTGCTCTCCTTGATGTACATTTTCAGTAAATATTCTTTTGTAGAAGCTAATTGATATTAATTGGTTAATTGATAGTTGGAAAAATGTTAACTGACTAAATGATATTTGGAGGGAAACACCAGATGGGGATTCATAAGTCCCATAGAGTAAGGAGTTAGAAACTCCAACTCTTCAGGGTTATACATTAAAACTTGAAAGGGAAAAGCAGTAGCTGCCTCAAGGTACCCAAACTGCAAATTTGAGTGGGGGGTTGAGAGAGTGAGCCCAGAGTATTCACTACTCCTATTTATAAATACAAGTTATCTCCCTATTAGAATGTAAGCTCCTTGAGGGCATGGACTGCCTCAGCTTTGTATTTGTAACTTTGCACAATGCCTGGAACATAATAAATGCTTAATAAATTTTTGCTGGTTGATTTCTCTCACTTTTGCTTTCTTTACCTGTCTCAGTTTGTCATCTTTCTCACATCTACACACTTTTTATACTCTTTAATTTTGTTTATCCCTCCCTTCGTTTCTTCAAAATGTGTTCAGTTATATTAGGGGGGAAAAAAGCCTGTCTCTTCATTTCTCTCTCTTTCCACTCCATTCCTGAGCAAATAAGAATCTTAATCATGGCCAAAAAGTTCAAAAATAGCATTAGTGATACACCCATGATAAGGAAGAAGAAATCGAGGAGATTTTAAGTGAAAGGTCAATGGCATTAGCATTCCTCATATCTAGCCTTGATAGGGCCAGAAGTCCTGTTCTCAGTGTCCACAAAAGTTGGCATATACATCTTCATGTTTCTTTAATTAAATGTCCTTTTTCTGTAGCACCAGTGACAAGGCCTTCAGCGTGGCCAACAGGCAGTTTGCCATACATAGTAGTTTACCAAGAGAATTGGCCATAAGAGCTACTGACAAATATGACAGAAGACTGAGGATTGAGGCTCTTGCTTCCAGCAAATATGGAGGGCAAAGGGAATTTTTCAGTGACCTGCACAGAATGGCAATGTTTGTTTTTCTTCTGTCACCAAGTAACTGCTATCTATGCTCAAAGTGAATTCTCCCTTGAGAAGGTAAAGGGGCCTGAGAAATGCTTACCAACTCTCCAAGTCTCAGCATTCCTTTAAAAAAAAAAAAAAGGATTTCAAGGAAAAAAAAAACAAAGAAAAATCCAGTGAGGAGGCAAAAAGAAATATTGACCTAGCATAGGAAGCTCGAATGTAGAAGAATGTGACACAGAAGGAAGAGAAGAAGAAAGAGTAATGACCATGGAGAGATAGGTAATGGGTGTCACAGAGTCCCTAAAAAGGAGGGAAATGGACTACTGGGGAGGAAGGAGATGCTTTCATTCAAAAGGAATAGGAATGCAACTCCATGGGTGCCATATTGAGAGAGATCAAAGACACAGGTAGAAGTGATTGATGACTGCCTACTGAGGAAGTATGGAGTCAGCTATTGGTGAACCTGACATTAACAATAGAGAAGATCATAGATTTAGAACTGAAGGAGACTTTAGAGGCTATAAAGGCTCACTCTCTCATTATGCAGTTGAAGAAACTGAGGCCCATAAAGTTTAAATGAGGTCACACAGTTAGCAAGCATATGAGGTGGGAGTTGAAACCAGGTCTTTCTGACTCCAAGTTCAGAAATCTACCTATTAAACCATGCTGCCTCTCATGGAGGTTTGCTGTCATCTTATCATGGAGTCTTATCAAAAATGATGACTGGTACCCATATGTGTTAATTCACATGGAGTCAAATGATATTGGAAGAAGGAACCTACAAAACCTTCCTAATATTTGGGAAAGCAATAGACACTTTTACGGCATGAATGATCTTTTTATTATTGCCACTGAATGAAGGTAAGGGCTTTGGGAAACTTAATGAGATTTGGGATGTAAATTGGTTAAGGAGATGATATCTGAGAGCAAGATTTGGACTATTTGACTACAGCTTAAATGAAAGAATTATGAGATCTTGTCTAGGAATGGAGTGCTCCTAACATTGGTTGATAAAAATATGTTTGCTTGAAGTTTTGAAATAAGATGACTTGGAACTGAAAAGGAAGACAGAAGGAGAAAACTTTGCCGATGGATATCTACCAAACTAGATATCATCACATTGTAGGAAGATGAAGAATGGTGGAGATGCCTAGAAATTCACAGGAGACAAATCCAAGAAAGGAGGCAGTAGAGAAATTTGTGGTCTCCAATATCTAAATACAAATACAAAAAGTATGGGCCACAAGAAAGATGGACCAAGAAATCCTAAAACAAGGGAGTAAAGTTGACTTTGTATTTGTCACTGAGACCCTTTGTGATAGGACCTATGATTGGAATATGGCTCTGGGTGGTTATCCAGTATTCATATAGGGTAAGAATGCAGGATATAACATTTCTTATTAAGAAGATATACTTCTGTGAAGAAACCTAGAAATAAGAGGAGAGAAACATATGGAGAGCTTTTGGGTGAAAATCAATGGAGGGAGAAACACAAATAATATTGTTGTGAGTGTACACTACAGACCACCTGGTCGGAAGGAAGAAAAGGAGGTCAGGTAACAGATGACACACCTAGCATAAGATAGTAGTTAAGGGGGACTTTGATCTACTGCATCTCTTTCTCTGCTGAAAGAATTGTTAGCAAGTTCTTGGCTTGCCTTAATGATGATTTCATCTTTCAAAAAGTGGATGAGGGGCTGATAGAAAGTGTTATTCTGGAACTGATTCTGACCAATAAGGAGGAATTGGTTGCTGAACATTTTCATCAGTGACTTGGCTGAAGACATAGATGACATACTCACAAAATTTGCAGATGACACAAGATGGAAAATAGCACTAACACTTTGGATTACAGGATCCAAAGATGACACATTAGGTGAGACTCATTTGCCAAACCTATTAAAATGAATCCTAATAGCAATAGCTGTAACTTCCTATGCTTGCATTTAAAAAAAAAATCATCTTTGCACATAGAAGGAGAAAACAGCGAGAGCAGTTTATCTGAAAGATCTGGGGTTTTTAGGGGGCTATAAACTCAATGTAATTTAACAGAGCAACATGTTAGCAAAAAATCTAATGAGATTTGTTTTGTTTTTACTTTTTGTTGAGTTTAACAACTACCAACAAACACAAATATTTCAATATATAATGAACAGAAAAAAGACTAAATAAGAAGCTGAACTTCCATTATATGTGATTTTTAAAGATTATATTAAACTTATAATAACACAACTTCCTTTGTCTTGTGTTTCCCTTTGTGAATTTCTTTCTGCTGTCCTGTATATTTTTAAAAATGTTCCATTTGATGCCCTTTTCTTTTCCTAATGTGACCTTGCACTGATTTAAGAAGTGTGTAGTAGCCAGCAGATGAAATATCATAGTCCCATTGTACCATGGACCAATCAGACTGGATTTGGAGAAATGAGTTCAGTTTTTGATCTGTTATTTTAGGAAGGACATCAAAGAGCTGGAGATTTTCTAGAAGGTGATCAGGATGGTGGAGGACTAGAGAGAATTCCTTATCAGTATCACCTGAAGGACCTGGGGATATTTAGCTTGGGAGAGCCATAACTATTTTCAATTTTTTGAAGAGCTGTCATCTGGAAGAGGATTAGACTTTTATGCTTAGCCTGAGAGGACAGAACTAAGGACAATGAGAAGAAGGTGAAGATGGACAGATTTATTTGAGATGAAGGAAAATAATCAGTAGAATTCTCTAAGGTAATGGATTGGCTTGGAAGATGATGGATTTCTGCTCTTTTGAAATCTTCAGGCAAAGGTTGGATGACCCCTAATTGCCGATGTGATAGAAGGATTTCTTTTTTAGGTATGGCTTGGATTCAGTGCCCTCGGGGCTCCTTTCAAACTCTCAGGTTTTGTAAAACTCTGAGAGAAACTAAAAATAATTTGTCCATTAAAAATTAATTACTTGAATTGCTATAATACTCTTAGTTACTATTTTACCTTGCAAACATACATTATTTCAGATATATTTAGGCTTAAATAGGCTTTGGCCAGCTGGAATGGGTTAGCTAGTTAACTCTTATTCACAACATTGTTTTTATGGGGGAATAATAATAGTTCACATTTATATAATGCATGCAAGTTTGGGAAGCACTATGTTAATTGTCTCATTTGATTTTCACAACTCTGTAGGTAGGTGCTACCATAGTGTGCACTTTATAGATTAGGAAACGGAGTTCCAGAGAGTTTGAGTAACTTGAGTCACTCAGTGACCAGGGTCACACAGCTAATAAGTATCTTTAGAAAGATTTAAACTCAAGTCTTTTTGACTCCCAGACAAATATTATTTTCACTATGCCTCAAAAAATCCATTCTAAGTTCTAAAAAACCAATTTGAGAAAGAATTTTAGGAACAAAGCCTGTTTTTTTATCCTAAATCCAAGTTGGGGATTCCCTGCAAGTTCGATACCTATTCAGAGGAGGGAGAGATTAGGTTTTTTTTTTTTTTTTTTGGTAGTGTGTGTGGGTGGATGATGAGGAAAGCTTATGTGGAGGAGGCAGGACCGAGCTAGGTATTGGAAGGGTGGATAGAATAGATCTAATTCCAGACAAAGGGAATAAATAATGTGACTGGATAGAAAAGGGAGATCCATTTGTTCTCCATAAATCTTTTTTCTATTGAGTTCATTGTTTTATGTTTCATGTATGAATGTAGAAAACTGGGCTTTGAGTCAGGAAAGCCTGTGTTTACTTCCATTTCTGACACTTGGTAGCTTTGTGACAAGTCTTGACTTTTTGTGACAAACCCTTATGTGTCTTAGGTAATACCCTATTACTTATCTAACAGGAGTTAGAAGGGATGACTATTTAGGTTAATGGAGACAGTTTCCATTCTGGAAATTCCCTATTGACAAACTCAGGTTTTTTGCATAATCAAAAATGCCAAATGATTCTCCCCAACATTACAATGTTCCTAGTGGCCTGGAGAAGCAGTGAGATGTGGCATAGGAGATAGAAAGCTGTGTTCTGCCTCAGGAAGACTTAAGTTTGAGCCCCCTCTCTGACACATATCCACTTGAGGATCCTAGGTCAATACTTAACCTTTCGATGCCCCCAGGCAATTCTCTAAGGCTATAATTTGTGGAGTTGGTGCCTCTGAGTTACAGCTGTAAAAGGGGTTCCCTCACCCCATGCCCCTTTTACCAGTGAAATTGGTAATTGGGTGCAAAGGGCATGAATCATAGGGTTTGGCAACAAACTGCACATGGGACATCTTGAATCATAGAGACAGAAGACACAGATGGCTTCTGGGGCCATCTAGTCCAACACTTATTTCATAAATGAGGGAACAGAGATCCAGGGAGGATTATGACTAGAGCTCATGATCATAGAAGTACCGAGCATCAGTGCCAAGATTTGAAACAGGTGCTCTATATAGCCAATGATGATGCTGAATTGACAATTGGCCTTATACGATCATTAAGCCTGTCAAAAAACATCACAAATACTGCATGATGGCAGGACATTTTAGTATCAGTTAAGTGGGAAGTGAGGAAGGAGAAGAAGTCCCCTTACCAAAATATATAGTTCATCCATGAATAGAGCTTCCCTGGCAAATTCTGGGAGTTTTGAACTAGGAATCAGGCTAAGAGCAGATGACCTTGCCACATCTTTCCTGTTCTTGCTTTCATTCTAATGAGAAATTTTCAGGTGAGATTGGATGCCAGCATTGGAGTTAATAACCCTGCCCTGGCAGTGATAGATTATTGCTCCTAAGAAATCACGCCTAAAATAAAGGTGACAAGATAAAGTGGAGGACTTCTAGCATGCCACAGAGGGAGATTATTTTCCAAGGAAATGAAGCTGTGGAAGGCAAGTTTACTTGGAGTATTTCAGCATATGTTCTGAATTTGAAAACATTTTGTAGAAGGAAGGAAGGAAAATAGGACTTAGTTACCTACTTTAGGAACTGTGTGGGAACATGTGTGGTGAGGGAGGATTACATTAGAAGAGCTTCCGGTTCTTTCTATGTGTCTATATCACCTTCCAAAGGCCAGAAAGGGAAGCTAATCAGGAGAGTCCCAGATGGAGAAACATGTACAGGGAGAGAAGTATCTTAATCCATTGTTTCTCAGCAGACATCCATTTGGTCACCAAGAGACCAGGATCATAGAATCTCTAAGGAAGGGACTTTTGTTCAACTCACACTCCCCAAAAAATGCCTTCTACTACATTACTGACAAGTGGGCAATCCAGCCTTTGCTTGAAGACCTCTGTTGATGGAGAACCCACTACCTCCTCTTTTGAATAGTTTTAATTACTAGGAAGTTTTTCTGGACATCAAACCTACGTTTGATTTTCTTTATGTTGGCAAATTTTTCCTTCTTCTTCCCTCTGGCAAATCAAGTTCTCTTAACATCTGCTAACTTTTCAGATACTTGAAGACAGTTTTCATGTTCCTCCCCAGTATTCTCTTCTAGAGGCTAAATAATCTCCAATTCCAAAGACCAGACCACATATGTCTTAAACTCCAGTTTGTTAGCTAGCCAGCTAGACTGGAGCTTCTCCAACTTGATTCAGAAGACTGTCTTTTCTAGGAAGAGGAAGGTCACAACTCTAGTTTATTTTTAATTCCAGTTTTTTCTGTAGTGACTCAATCTCTAGCCAGAAAGCTGAGACCAAGTGCTTATCACTAGAGAAACTTCTTGGAGAAGAGTAATCTGTTTCCATAGTTAACAGAAGAATATTATAATCTCACTAGGATTTGCTTATACCCACACTCCTTTGTTTTCCCAAGTTTTTTTTTTAAACATGGAAATCTATTCCCTGGAGTAACAGCTTGTCTTAGTAACCCAGGTGGTTCATTAGCTCTTGGCTGGATGCCCCCTTCATTCCGTAAACTCTTCTCCTTTCAGACCGGCAGAGGATTCTGAAGCACACAAATAATGTGACATATCAAGGGACACTCTAGGTTATCCTGTTTAACCCAAGCATTGTGTTAAAAACAACAACAATAACAACAACACCTTTATCGATACCTTTTGTTTAAAATTTTTTTTTTCAATTAACACGATTTTTTTTCTTATCCTCTCTCCAACCCTCCAACATGGGGGGGGGGAGAAAAACAAAATCATTTTAAGAAATAAACATAGTCAAAGAAAACACAGTCCTGTGTTGGCTATGTCTAAAAATATGTGTAATTTTGCATATTAGTCAATCGCTTCTCTGTAAGGAGATGGGTAGCATGCTTCATCATGGATCCTCTGAAATTGTGATTGGTCATTGTATTGCTTAGAGCTTGAAAGTCTTTCAAAGTTATTTTTCTTTACATTGTTGTTGTATAAATTGCTTTTCTGGTTCTGCTCACTTCACTCCATATCAGTTCATACAAGTCTTCTTAGGTTTCACTGAAACTATCATTTCTTATAGTGCCATAATATCCTATTACATTCATATTGATTATATTTTTTTTTAGCTATTCCTCAATTGATGGGCACCCCCTTCATTTCCAGTTTTTTTTGTTTGTTTTTTGCTATGACAGAAAAGAGCTACTATAAATGTTTTGGACATACAGGTCCTTTTCCTCTTTGTTTGACCTCTTTTGGTATTGCTGTGTCAAAGGGTATGGATATTTTCGTGAATTCAGGGGCATCCTTCTGAACTGTTTTACAGAATTCTTGGACCCATTCTTAGCTCTACAATGCACCTGAGGTTCTATTTTCCTGCAGCCCCTCCTTTACCAGTTTCTTTTTCCTGTTAATTAAGCCATAGACATGATAGACATGGTAGAACCACAGGATTGCTCTAATTCACATTTCCCTAATTATTAATGATTTGGAGCATTTTTATATATGTTTGTTGATAGGTAGTTTTTTTTTTACTCTCTAAATCACAAGTATTTTCACATATTACCAGTAAAATCCAGGAGGAGGAAATAGAAAGAGAAATTCTGTATACAATAACAGAACTGATAAAATACTTGCAAATCTATTTACCACAATACACAGGGGAACTATATGAATAAAACTACAAAATGTTCTTTATGCTAATAGTTAAATATTTGGAGAAATAGTAATTGCTCAAGGGTAGGCTAATGATAATAGCTAGCATTTATATAGCACCTACTATGTACCAGGCACTGTGCTAAGCACTTGACAAATATTATCTCATTTGAACTTCACAACAACCCTGGGAGGCAGATGCTATTATTATTCTCATTTTACAGATGAGGAAACTGAGACAGAGGTTAAATGACTTGCCCAAGGTTACATAGCTATTAAGTGTCAAAGGATAGATTTGAAATTAGGTCTTCCTCACTGCGAGCTCAGCATTCTCTCCTTTGTTCCATCTAGTAGCTCCCGGTTCTCCCTCTATTGTATTGGTTTAGCCAATATAAATGTAAAAAATGACAATATTACCTAAATTAATTTGAATATTTGGTCCCATACCAATCAAACTACCCAATGCTTACTTTATAGATAGAGTAAAAATAATAACGAAAATTGCCTATTCATGTCCTTTGACCATGGATGCCTTTTATGTCTATGTAGCAATCATTTCCCAATACACTGTCCCTCCACCTCGAAATGTAACAACCAATTCATTGATCACATATGCTGGTATTTATGAAATTTATTGAACCTCACAATCTCTGAGTTGGAAGGGACCTTGGAACCAACTGAGTTGAATATATAGATTTTTATATATAGATATAGATATAGATATAGATATAGATATATGACCTTACTGTTGCAGACTAGACAGATGGTTGGTCACACAGACTTTCCATGAAGAAAGAGAGAACCCACTGCCTCCCAGGTAGCTCCTTCCACTTTTGGACAGCTCCACTTGGTAGAATGGTTTTGCTGACATTCAGCCCAAATTTATTCTTGGAGATATCTACTAGCAGCTCCTGGTTCTGCCTTCTGGGCCTAAGCTGAACAAGCCTGTTCTACACAACAATCAAATACTTGAAGACAATTGTTATGTCGTCTCTGGGTTTTCTCTTCTCCAGGCTGAACAATGCCAGTTCCTTCAATTTATTCTTGAATCAGTCAATCAATAATGATCTTTGTCTTTTTTTTTAAAAAAAGGTTTTTTTTAAGGGGGGGAAAGGGTTAATATTTATTTAAAAACTTGTGTCTTCCTTAATTACCAAGCATTTAATAAGCATTTTCTATGTGCCAGGTTCAAGGCTTGGCACTAGGGAATACAAAGATGAAATGATATTGATGACCTTTCACCACCCTGTTTTCCCTCTCTCCGTCACCTTATCCAGTTTCATCTTTCATAGTGCCTGCCCCTTCCCCCACCCTTCACTCCCTCCCCTCCTCACCCCGGAAGAAGGAGCTGCAAAATGAGCATTTTAAATCTTTAGCTCTTCATCAATGAAGAGGAAAAACTACAGAATGGGAACCCGTGGATGGCAAACGTAGTGATGGCCTGGGATCTATGTGTGCTGTAGAGATACAAAGCATAAGACGATAGAAAGGAAGTTCCCCATTCTGCTTCAAATGGTTTCTGACAAGTGAACACTGGTAGGAATGATAGGTGTAGCTAGTAGAAATGATAGCGCCTTACCAAAATGTTCTAGCAGAGACTAAAAGCTTGATAGGAAAGCACAGAACATTCATTATTCATACTCTACGGGGCACTAGGGAACACACACAGTTGGAAAGTAGTCCAAATTGCCTGCAGTATATTCCAGAGCCTAGGTATCATCGGGCTGATCTAGTTGTCAAAAAAGAAAAGAAAGGAAAAGAAAGACAATTGAATTTAGTAACAGCAATTTTAATTCTAGAAGGTTTTATTCTTTAGAACTGGAACTAATCCTGAGAAGCTTTCCTTCCCCTTGTGAAGTCCCAAGGACTGAGGAGGTCACTTGGCCTGTAGTTACACATGAGTTCAATTTGATTCCCTTTGGCTTATTAAGTGCCAGAATCTAATCTCTGGGGGATACAAAGACACAAAAAAAAATTTCCTGCCCTCAAGAGACTTATGTTCTTCTGGAGGGATCCAAAATACAGATAAGTGAGTAGATAAATATATTGAGTAATACCAAATAATCCGATGAGGCAAAGAGTGAGATTAAGAGAGGCCTTAAGAAAGGTGTAGGTAGTGCAGGAATTACAGGAAAATTTTATTTGAAGGGTTAGTCTACCTATAAACAGGTAAATGATAAAATAGATTTGTTGTGAAAAGACTTTGATAGTAACTTTTTGGGAATATAAAATTCTTTCAATTTATTTTAGTTGTCCACACCCCCAAAGGCTGGGATCGTGGTGGAGTAGTTTCCAGAGGTGTTAGACGGGGCCAACATTTAGTGGGCTTACTTGGGCCCCAGATTCTTTCAAGTACTCCTTGGCTTAGAACACAATCTGCCAATCCTCCGATTCAGAGCAGACTTAGTTGCCATTTTTGTGACCTGTACTCTTTTGGCCATCTGGTGAAGCCAATGAGCCCTTTCTCGGAATAACGTTTTTAAACACCTAAAATATGTAGGATTATAAAGGCAACCAGTTCTATTGAAATACAGTGATCAAAAATATTTTTTATAAAGTTCATAGATCCCAGGTTAAGAACCCTTGAGCTAGAGCATTTTCTTGCTTCTGAGAGCTAAACTCCTCAGGACAGATGGTCATCTCTTCCTCAGAGACCTCCAGGAAAGGATATTTCCTAATCGCCATTAATAGCTTCTTCCTCTCTGATATTTCTAACAGTCAGCAAGCTCTTCCTCAAATCTGATATGAATCTTCCCATGGTAATGTTAAACTGATCTCTCCCTAGTATATTTTTATTAGCAGCAGAGAACAGCTTGTCACCATCTCTATGACAAGGGCAAAGTCCTGTCCTTCATAGACACAGATGTATCAGGGCATCCTGGGTTGGACACTACTTTTCCAATGGTAACAGTAGAGTTGTGCTTTTCCTATCACCTGATTATCAAAGGCACGAGATGGATAATGTAGTTATGACTAACCTAAAGCCATTGGGAAAGAATAAAAGTCCACAGAAAAACTGAACCTTGAGCTCAGCTTCGAAAATGTAGTATTTTAACTGCCTGAACTAACCAATCATCCTATGCATGCACATGAAGATGATTCCTCCCCTCTCACAGCTCCAATACGGCTCCCACCTACCTTTCCAGTCTTATTTCATGGACCTTACCTTCCTGCTCTCTTTTCTAATCAAAAAGGACCGCTACGTGTTCACCATATTGGATGTGGAGGTTGTCTTCCAAGTTTGGAATGCCCTCTTTCTTCACCTCTCCCTCGCAGGATAGTTAGCTTCCACCAAAGTACAGGTCAGACATCCATTCCTATGGGAGACCTGTTCTGATTCTCCTTCACCCCCCTCTTCTTAGTGTTTTCACATTCTTGACATTTCTTTGAATCATTTTCTACATATTTGGTATTTATTTTCTCTGTTTACATGTTGTGTCTCCTCCAGCAGAAGGCCCTCCCTGAGGGCAAGGACTATTTCAATATACTTTTTAAAACCCCCAGCTCCTTGCATAGTATCTGGCACATAATAGACATGTAATAACTGTTGAATTCAATTGAATTTAAGAAACAAATTTATGCCTTCTCAGTTGATATGGAAATTGGCTATAGTATCATGCACTCTGGATTGGAAGTCAGGCAACTTGGAGTCTCATCCTACCTCTGCCTCTCCACCACCTGCTCGATCTTGTGCAGATCACTCAATTGTTCAAAACTTCAATTCCAACAAATTGAAGGAGTCAGGACAAGTGACCTGGAAGGATGCTTCCCTCGGCCAAATTCTGTGTTTGATGCTATTATAAATTTACTTAAACAAGCAAAGGCATCAAAATATCTTTCTTCAATTGACCTACAAACTTTCTTCTAGCCTTAAGTGACTTATGGAGTTCTTAGGTCTCAGAGAAAACAGGCCAATAGTACTTAGTTTTTTTGAGTTTTGAGAAGAGATGCCCCAAAGTTTTCTAGTTGACATCTGGTAGGTAGCACAGATGAGTTCTCTCTCTCTGTATGTGAAGGGATAGTGTGTCACAATAGAAAGGGAATTGGAAAAGTCAGTCTAGGGCAGGAGCTAGAGAGTCAGGAAGACCTGTGTTCAAGTCTGCCTTTGAAGCATTGTGACTGAGTAAATACGGGCAGACAACTTATCCTCTCGATGCCCCCAGATTGTTCTATAAGACTATTAATCTAGATCAGGTACCAGTCTACATTGGTATGAGGAAGTCACCACAAAGGAGCTCCCAATTCTGATGAAATTTCCAAGTCTGGTAAAAGAGAGAGGAGGAGGGGAAGAAAGGAAGGAAATGGCCATTTGTTAAGAGCCTACTATGTGCCAGGCACTGAGACAAGCACTTTACAAATAGTGTCTCATTTGATTGTCATGACAACCTTGAGTGGTAGGTGGTTATTATTATTTTCATTTTTCAGTTGAGGAAGCTAAGGCAGACCTGTCTAGAGTTCAAATGATTTGCCTAGGGTCATGCAATTAGTAAATATTTGAGGTCAGACTTGAACTTGAGTCTTTCTGACCTCAGGCCCACTGTACCACTCAGAGGAAATGTATTTGAAGCAAGTTGATTGGGGTTGGAGACTCATCTCTGCCATTTCCTAGCTATATGGCTTTGGGCATAAAGCAAGGCAACATTTTAGAGTCTTATCATACGTAAAATGGGGATATTTTGCTCATCTCAAAGGGACATTGTGAATGAAGATAATTCAATTAGAAAAGATTTATTAAGCACTTAGTATATGCTAGGCACTAGTGATAAAAGGAGAAAAACAGAGAATCCCACTTCTTAAGGAACTTAAAGCCTATAGAAGGATTGCCACATGTACAAAAGCAAGTAAATATAAAGTATATACAAAGTAATGAAAATTAATTTTAAGAGGGAGAGTGCACTAATAATCGGGAAGATCAGGAAATGCCTCTTGTAGGAGTTTGTACTGGAACTGTGCTTTGAAAAAAAGTGAAGATTTCTATGAGATAGAGGTGAGGAGGGAGAGCATTCCCGACATGAAGGACAGCCCTGTACAAAGACAGAAACAGATAGGAGATGGGATGCCAAGTCTGGAGAAGAACAGGTAGGTTAGCCTGGCTGAAAGGAAGAGTTCACAAAAGGAGTATAGTATGTGGAAGCCTAGGGTCATAAGGATAGCCAGAAGGACCCTGGTGCTCATCTAGTCCAGTAGTGTCAAACTGAAACTCAAATGAATTCTTGCAAGCTGCATATTGACTTAGAAAACCACAAAATAACATTATCTATATTGCATTGTGTTTTTATTTATTTTATTAAATGTTTCTCAATTACATTTTAATCTGATTTCAATACTCATGACAGCTTGCTGCCCCTCGAGTTTGTCACCTCTGATCTAGTCCAAAACCCTCATTTTCTATGTTCCCACAAGAAATGTATCTCAGAGGTAGCCAGGATTTGAACTCAGGTTCTTTGACTCCAAATGCAGCCCCTTTTCCACTCTATCACAATGTGAAACATGCTGGCAAAAATAAATGGAAACCAGATTTTGTTAATTAATTTATTTTTAACTTTCAACATTCATTTCCACAAGATTTTGAGTTTCAAATTTTCTCTCCATCTCATCCCTCTCCTCACCCCAAGATAGTGTGCATTCTGAATACCCCTTCCCCTAATCTGCTCTCCCTTCTATCTACACCCCTTCTCTTATCCCCTTAGCCTTCTATTTTCCTGTAGGGCAGGATGGATTTCTGCACCCCCATTGCCTGTATATCTTATTTCCCAGTTGCATTTGGGTTCCAACTTTTTTCCCTTCCTGCCTCCCCACCCACGCTCATTGAGAAGGCAAGCAAGTTGACACAGGCTATACATGTGTAGTCATGCAAAACACTTCCATAGTAGTCATGTTGTGAAAAACTAAGTATATTTCCCTTCATCTTATCCTGCCCCCCCATTTATTCTATTTTCTTTTGACCCAGTCCTTCCTCAGAAGTGTTTGCTTCTGATTACTCCCCCCCCAATCTGCCCTCCCCTCTATCATCCTCCTGCTCTCCTATCCCCTTCTCCCCTATTTTCCTATAGGATAAGATAGATTTCCATACCCAGTTGAGTGTGTATGTTCCCTCCTTAAGCCAAATCCAGTGAGAATAAGCTTCACTCATTCCCTTTTACCTTCCCCCATTTCCCCTCCACTGTAAAAACCTTTTCTTGTCTGTTTTATGTGAGATAATTTACCCCATTCTACCTCTTTCTTTCTCCTTCTCCCAGTATAATCCTCTTTCACCCCTTAATTTTATTCTCCAGATATCACCCAACCCTGTGCCCTATATCTATCTATCTATCTATCTATCTATCTATCCATATAATTTTTTCCCTCCAACTACCCTAATACTGACAAAGGTCTCATGAGTTACAAATATTATCTTTCCATGCAGGTCTATAAACAGTTCAACCTTAATAAGTCCCTATGATTTCTCTTTCCTGTTTACCTCTTCATGCTTCTCTTGAGTCTTGTATTTGAAAGTTGAATTTTCTATTCAGCTCTGGTCTTCCCATCAAGAATGCTTGAAATTCCTCTGTTTCACTGAATGTCCATTTCCCCCCGAAGGATTATACTCAGTTTTGCTGGGTAGGTGATTCTTGGCTGTAATCCTATCTCCTTTGACCTCTGGAATAATATATTCCAAGCCCTGTGGTCCCCTAATGTAGAAGCTGTTAAATCTTGTGTCATCCTGATTATGTTTCCACAATACTTGAACTGTTTCTCTCTGTCTGCTTGCAATATTTTCTCCTTGACCTGGGAACTCTGGAATTTGACTACAATATTACTAGGAGTTTTTCTTTGGGCATCTCTTTCAGGAGGTGATTGGTGGATTCTTTCAATTTCTATTTTACCCTCTGGTTCAAGAATATCAGAGAAGTTTTCCTTGATAATTTCTTGAAAGATGATGTCTAGGTTCTTTTTTTTGATCATGGCTTTCAGATTGTCCAATAATTTTTAAATTTTCTCTCCTGGATCTATTTTCCAGATCAGTTGTTTTTCCAATGAGATATTTCACATTGTCTTCTATTTTTTCATTCTTTTGGTTTTGTTTTACCGTGTCTTGATTTCTCATAAAGTCACTAACTTTCATTTGCTCTATTCTAATTTTTAAGGACTTATTTTCTTTAGTGAGTTTTGGACTTTTCCAGTTGTCCAATTCTGCTTTTTAAGACATTTTTCTCCTCATTGGCTTTTTGAACTTCTTTTGCCAGTTGGGTTAGGCTATTTTTTAAGGTGTTATTTTCTTCAGTATTTTTTTGGGTCTCCTTTAGCAAGCCATTGACTTGTTTTTCATAATTTTCTTGCATCACTCTCATTTCTCTTCCCAGTTTTCCCTCTACTTACTTGCTTCTTAAAATCCTTTTTGAGCTCTTCCATAACCTGGGACTGATTCATATTTTTCTTGGAGGCTTTGGATGTAGGAACTTTGACTTTGTTGTCTTCTTCTAGTTGTATGTTTTGATCTTCTTTGTCACCAAAGTAAGATTCTATGGTCTGACTTTTTTTGTGTGCTGTTTGCTCATGTTCCCAGCCAATTACTTGAGTTTTAAACTCTTTGTTAAGGTAGGAGTCTGCTTCCAGTGTGGAGAATGTACTGTCCCAAACTTAGGGGGTTTGTGCAGCTGTTTTCAGAGATACTTGTAGGTTCCTATAAATTTTCAGTTCATCCAAGGTGGTATGATAAGGGACAAGGTGTTAACTCCTTTCCTGGCCTGTGCTCTGGTCTATGAGTGACCACAAGCACTCTTTCCTGCCTTGGAACTGTGAGGAAAATTTCCTCTACACCACCACTACAAGCTCCACCACTCCAGTGTTCCTTCTTGCCCCAGGACCACCACCCAGAACTATGACCCAGATCCAAGCATGGGCAAAGCAAGAGATTCCTCTCTCAGCACCAGCAAAGATATCCCTGCAATCCCCCTCTGATCAGCCACTCTATTTCCCCTCTGTCGGTGGGCTGAGATCTCAGGAAGCAGCCACTGCCGTGAGGCTGTGCTGGAACTGGGTCTGGGACAGGGCTTCTTTCTCACTCAGGTCTGACAGACCTTTCCTACTGACCTTCTAAGTTGTCTTTGGAGTTTGTGGGTTGAGAAGTCTGGAAACCACCACAGCTGCCCATGATTCAGTTCCTGAGGCGTGCTCCAGGTTCGTTGAGGCCTGGTCTTTGCCTGAGTGCCTATGCTGAGCTGTGCTCCTCTCCCAGCCTAGCACAATAGAGCTTCCCAATCAACCATCCAGGTTGTCTTGGGCTGGAAATTTGTTTCACTCTGTCTTTTTGTGGGTTCTGCTGCTCTAGAATTTGTTTAGAGACATTTTTTGGTATTTAGAGGGGTTTGGGGAGAGAGCTCAAGCAAGTCACTGCTTTTATTCTACCATCTTGGCTTCAACCCCGGAAACCAGATTTTGAAGGCCCTTGAAAACTAAGCTGAGAAGTTTGTCTTTTACTCTAGACACAATATAAAGCTACAAATTCTTGAGCAGGAGAGTGTCTTTTTGTCAGTTGAGATGTTGGCTAAGTTCTTATAACTGTAAAGTATTATGTAAATATCATTTTCCATTATTACTCATAGTCAGCTTTCAATACTGGAGTCAGGCTACCATTATTTCTTGAAGATGAGAATAAAAGAAAGGCAACCAGCTCATTATCCTTCTCCAATATTACCATCATAATTACAGTCAGCTGATAATGACTACATGTAGCTAGGACAAGGACTTCCACTTTCTTCCTAGGATAAGCAGCCCCCAGCAAGTCAAATCTCGCTAACTGTGGGAAGAAATGTCACCCACTGCCAGGGATATTTGGAATACGTGGTTCCAGCATATGTGCTGGGAGAGCCAGAAACTTGTTATTAGATATGTGAGAAATTGGTAACAAACGTAATAATTCATTTCTGTTGCCCACTGTGTTCTGATTGCCTGGTTTGCAGGTGTGGGAGAAAGCTTTTCATCTGTGATAGCCACAGTGTGGTTATTATTTTTAGAAGCACAGTTAATAAGCATTTTTAAAGTCCCCCTCTATGCCAGGCTCTATGCTAGGTGTGGGTGGGGGGATTGTGTGTGTGTGGGGGGAAGGGTAGCTAAATCAATAATGAAATAATCCCTGCCCTTAAGAAGCTTATGTTTTATTGAAAGTAACAACTTGTACTCAGAGTAATCACAAGGCAATGTATGGGTGGAGGCAGGGCACTCATAGCCTGGGGAAGTAAATCAAGGAAGTTTTCAAGGAGAAGATAGCATTTAATCTGAATTTAGAAGAAACTAAGGATTTCAAGAATTGGGAGTGCATGATAGTGAGGGAAAGCATCTCCTCTCCTGTGTGAGGAAAGACCACATTGGCTAGACTGTAGAGAGTCCTGTAGAAACTCATTCACTTCTCACTATTTGCTACTCTTGTCAGAGTTGTTCCATAAAGGTCCCCCAAGAAGGATCTATCAAATACTGTGCAAACCTTGAGCCTGATTACATATATGTGATTTGTCAATGCTGAATATACATACATATGTATTTTGACAATATTACAACGGATACTTCTCTTTTCACATAGATCCAATCCAACAAACATTAAGCACCCAGTGCACTATGCTAAGCCCTGGGAATGCAAAAACCAAACAGAAAAATAGTCCTTGCCCGCAAGTAACTTACATTCTACTGAGAGATTGGACTTACATTCTACTGAGAGATTGGTTGGTTGTAGTCCTTCATTTTTTTTAGATTTATTTATTTTTAGTTTTCAACATTCACTTCCACAAGATTTTGGTTTCCAAATTTTCACCCCATCTCACCCCTCCCCTGCCCTAAGATGGCATGCATTCTGAATACCCCTTCCCCTAGTCTGTCCTCCCTTCTGTCTCTCCCCCTTCTATTTTCCTGTAGGGCAGGATAGATTTCTATACCCCATTTCTTATATTTCTTATTTCCCAGTTGCATGTGAAAACACTTTTTTAAACATATGTTTTTAAAACTTTGGGTTTCAAATCTTTTCCCTTCCTCCCTCGCCACCCACCTTCACTGAAAAGGCAAGATACTCAATACAGGTTACACATGTGCAGTTACGCAAAATACTTCCATAGTAGTCATGTTGTGAAAAACTATATTTCCCTTAATCCTATTCTGCCCCCCACTTATTCTATTCTTTCTTTTGACCCTGTCACTCCTCAGAAGTGTTTGCTTTTGATTACCCCCTCTCCCAATGTAGTCCTTCATTCTTGAAGAGGACCAAAATGACATCATTACATTGTAGCCAAGGTACAGTGTCTCTAACTGGCTGATCAGACAATATGGGTTTGGAAGGCTCTACTACAGTTTGGGCAGAAGTAGTCCATATGAACATTTGGAGTGGAGATGACTCTAAATTTGTGCATGTCATGTTTCTTTTGAGCTACTGCAAAATTCTGCTTTACTCATTGAGTACATCACCTTCTTTGATGTGGGCATGCCTTGTTGGGCAGTCCTGTGCCAGTGCCTCCCATGTCTCACAATTGATTCCAAAGTTCTTCAGAGAGGCCTTGAGAGGGTCTTTGTATCACTTCTTCTGACCTCTGTGTGAGTGGTTGCTTTGTATAAGTTCTCCATAAAATGGTCTTTTAGGCAAGTGTACATTGGACATTCAAATAATGTGGCCAACCCATTGGAATTGTGCCCTCTACAGTAGAGTTTGAATACTTGGCAGTTCAGCTCGAGAAAGGACCTCAGTGTCTGGTATCTTATCTTGCCGGGTGATCTTCAGAATGTTCCTAAGACAATTCAAATGGAAGCAGTTCAATTTTCTGTCATGGTGCTGGTATACTGTCCAGGTTTCATAGGCATATGACAATGAGGTCAGCACGACAATTCTGTAGACCTTCAATCGGTAGGCAATCTAATACCTGTTCTCTCCCCTACTTTGCTTGGGAGCTTCCCAAACACCGAGCTAGCTCTGGTAATGTGTGTGTCAACCTCATCATCTATGTGGATATCCCTGGAAAGTGTACTGCTAAAGTAAGTGAACTTATTCATAGTATTTAAAATTTCTCCATTTGCTACCAATGGTTCCACATACAGATGATGTGTTGTTGGCTGGTATAGAACCTTTGTTTTCTTGGTGTTAATTGTTATGCCAAAATTAGCACAAGCAGCAGAGAATCAATTCATACTTTGTTGCATCTCAGCCTCAGAGGCTGCAGTGAATGCACAATCATCTGTGAACAGAAAATCATGCATCAACTCTCCCTCCATTTTAGTCTTGGCTTGTAGCCTTTTCAAGTTAAATAATTTATCATCAGTGTGGTAGTTAAACCTGATGCCATTTTCAACTTCACTGAAGTCATCTCACAACATCACAGAAAACATTATGCTTTAAAAAATGACATACCAATAGGATAGTTTTTCTGTCATGAGGAAGGCAGCATTTAACTCCATCAAAAGTAAAGTACAAATGAAACTTAGAGAGATGCAAGATTCCTGACTTAGTAAGAAGGCAGATGAAGTTCAATTTTACACCACTTTTATTGAGTATGAATGCTTAGCTTGGAGAGGATAAGTCTATGATCAGTCCAGCACTGTTCACCACACATGGCCTTTGTCACTCTCACTTCCTGTCTGTCTCTTCTTACAGTGACATATTTTATTAAATGCCAATGTTTGCTGCAAGAGTATATCCGCAAAGTTTTGTTGCATTTAGGTAAATGGAAGACATCTTCGGTGATGAGAAGGTCATGAGATACACAAGTCTTCAGTAGTAAGTGTCCAGTGCCGTTGCTGTTTCTGACTCTGTTCCTGCCAGGGACTTTCAGCCATGTCTGATAGTCTGTGCCTATTCTGGCATTAAAATCACCCAGAATTATAAGCTTGTCCTCTTTTGGCACATTGATGATAAAGGTCTCTAGGTCTTCATGAAATTTTTTCTTTGACCTCAACAGGTTTTGTCAGAGCGGGAGCATAGGCACTGATGATGATGGCATGGCCCTTTCCTGTAAGCGGCAATCACATTGTCGTGAGCCTGTCGTTCACTCCTTTTGGTAGGCATACAAGCTTGTTGACTAGATTAGATTTAATTACAAAACCTACCCCAGCTTCGTGGTGCTCCCCATCACTGTGGTCACGTATCCAGGTCTGACTTCAGTCAGCTGGCCCTCATTGCCAGCCTTGTTTCACTCAGGGCTGCTATTTGGATGGGATACCTGCTGAGTTCTTTTGCAATGAGAACTCCTCATCTTTCAGGTCTACTGGATCTCATATTGTCCATAAACGTGCACACATATCATGTACCAATGGTGAGTGGAATCATCTTTGAAAAAGTTTTTTGTACTTTTTTTTGTGTTTTTCCCATCAGGTAGGATCCCCACTTGTTGTGGCAAACAGGCCAGAGTTGGGTGAGGCAGACAATTTTTAGGGCACCTTTTCAGACCCCTTCTTCATGCCAGGAGGTGAGCAGCACAGTCCTTAAAAGGCTGTTCAGACACCCTGGGGATCGCCGAATTCCACTGCTGCTTCCAGTGAGAAGACGACCCTGGGCCTGGGCTGCCTGGGGATCGCCGAATTCCACCGCTGCTTCCAGCGAGAAGACGACCCTGGGCATGGGCTGCCTGTGTGTAGGGTTATGACTACAGCTCCCACTGTATCTGCACTTGCTGCTTTATCACTTGTCTGTCACCACAGGACTTAAAAGGATGTAAAAACTGTTAAATGGTATGGGTGATGTCTTTTAACTCAGGTATAAATTAGATTTAAGTGAGGCAGAGTTGCTTGAAGTCACTGACCTCGCTTTCTCTTCCAGAGTCATCAAAGTCCAGTGGAAAGACAAAAGTCAAGATGACTGGCAATGGCCCCGGATGCAGTGGATGACCTTGGAGTCCTTTGATGTCTAACCAAGCTCTAAGTGCTCCACAGTACCTGCCTTAGCTGCCTTCATGGCCTTCTCACCCGCCCATGCTGCCGGGGAAGTTTCCACATGCTTGGAGTAGTCAACCCCCCAACTCAGTGATAGGTTTATGGCCTGCTAGTTGCCCTCAGCCTGGTCTAGGCCATCTGCCACTCACTGATAGGTTTATGTCCTGCTAGTTACCCTCAGTCTGGTCTAGGCCATCTGCCAAAATAGTTCACTAGGGTGTGGCCAGTGTGCATGCTTCTGGTTCTTAGAGCCACTGGTGTTAGGTGAATCAGGTGGACACCGAAGGTGGATGAGCAGCCCTCACACCAGAGGTGATAGTTTTCCCTGAACGCTCTGTACCCCGACGGAGAGGACACATTATACAAATAGTTAATTAATCAACAAGCATTTATCATGTAACTGTGCCAGGCATTCTACCTGAGCCACAAAAAAGTAACGTAATATAGATAATTTGAGGAGTTAGAGAGCCCTAATGTTGATCAGGATCAGAGGACCATTGATGAAGAGCTAGAAAGCACATTAGGGGCTGCTTTGTCCAACTCACTCATTTATAGATGAAGAAACTGAGGCAAACAGGATTATGTGACTCACCCAGCATCATATGGCCAGTAAGTGTCTGAGGGCAAATTTGAACTCAGGTCTTTCTGACTCTGAACAGCTAGGTGGTGCAGTGGATAGAGTGCTGGACTTGGAGTCTAATTCCTGAATTCCAATTTGTCCTTACTCACTTATTGGCTGTGTGGGCAAGTGGTGTAACCCTGTTTCAGGGTTAACCCTCAATTTCCTCATCTATAAAATGAACTGAAGAAGGAAATGGCAAACGACTCCAGTATCTCTGCCAACAAGACCCTAGGTAGAGTCATGAAGAGTCAGACATGACTGAAACGTCTTTTTGACTCTAGGACCCTCACTCTATCCGCTGCACCACCTGGCTGCTCCCAAGTATTGCCTCTAGTATCAAATATAAACTCCCTTTTATATCTTTTAAAGCCCTTCACAATCTGTGCCCTATCTATCTTCCCAGCCTCACTGGATATGACTCCCTCTCCTATGTTTTGTGATTCAGCCAAACTGGCCTCCTCTCTGTTCCTCACACAGGACACTCCATCTTGCATCTCCATGCATCTGTATTGACTGTTCCCTCTACCTGGAATGCTATCACCTCCTCTCTTTGGCCTCACAGAGTTCCTCTCTTTTTTCAAGATGTAGCTCAAATAGCATCTCCTTCTATGTGAGGCCCTTCTGACCCCTCTAACTGCTAATGCTCTCCCTGTCAAACTACCTTGAGTTTATTTGTATTTATTCTCTTTATATTCTTCTCCTTGTCTACCTGTTAGAGACAGATAAGCTCCTCTTGATTGGGAGTTGTTTCTTCTATTTATATCCCAAGCATTGAGAACAGTGCATAGAGCACAATAGGGGCTGAATAAATGCCTGTTGATTAATTAATTGCCCAAGGTTAACAAGCCAATCATCTGCAAAAGGGAGATTTGAACAGAGGCCTTTTCCAAACCAATCTTGTATACTTTCTATTGTACCTCCCTGCCTCAAGGATGACTTCCTGCTGAAGGTGTCTCATGAACAGGACCATGTGGAAAGCTAGGGGCCCTAAGAAGTAAAGGCAAGAAGGGAATGTGTGTAACAATCAAGGGTGTGCCAGGACCAGCTCTAAAGGGCTGAAGAGACAGCAAGCATTTATACCTCTGAAGTCATGACAAATCAGGGCTTGATTTTCATGATTGTGTGAATTGTCTAGACTTAAAAAAGTGATGGAGAAAATGTCAACCATGAAGCTTAAACTTAAAAGTGTGTTCTGTGTATAGTGTTTTTCTCTTTGGAGAGCCAGACTGACATTTGCCAGCCCATTCCTGTAACAATTGTAACTTAGGTATAGGCTAAATAAAAGGAACTAGGAAAAAAATGTGGAAAAGCCAATTCATCTTCTGTTTCTACCAGTTATCATTATGGGATCCTGATTTTAATTTTCCAACTAAAATTCTCCAGCCTCAACCTGTGAAACCAATAGAGTTAACAATAATCTTCGCATATTTCCATCAACCCTTGGAATTATGTCTGGAAGTAAGTGACTGGTCACTTAAGACTGTGCAAGACCAGGCTGATTTAATGACCTCCAGGGAGACAATCCCTTGGATGAGGAAGGATCTGATGTGACATGATCTTAACTCCTTGGTTATCCTCCTTATCAAATGAGACGTTTGTAAATGCATTTAGTACAGTGCCTAGCACACGGTAGGTGCTATATAAATGCTTATTCCCTTCCCCCTTCCTTGGAAAAATGGTGCCTCTATTAATCAGCTAAAGGGAGTACCATTTTTATTGTTATTACAGCAATGGTTACATGGTAACCATGGATCTGTTAGGGAGCGTTGATTGCTCTTTTTGATCATCTCTGTGGGAACAGGGTGAATGTAAGTGGGGTGGTCTTTGAGTTTGTAGTATTTGGTAAATGGATTCCATTTATGGCACCTGCTTTCTGAAGGGCACAGGTGTGACTCCATGTAAATATTTGTATGAGACTCAAGAGCCTGTTTAGACTTGTGTAGTGATCAAATTCAAATATTTTTGCTTGACATTCAAGTGTCTTCATAATCTGGCTGTAGACCACCTCTCTGGCTTTTCTTTACCTTTCATATGTGCTGTGCTCTAGCCAAATCAGTTTCTGAACACGTCCCAGGTTGAACTCTGCTCCCTGAGCTTGACATTAAACTCCATGCCTCTGTACAAATTGGTCCCCATGCCTGAGATAAAAATATCAAGCTAAGATGTATATAGTGCATTAAGGTGTGCAAAGTGGTTTACAAATATCAACTCATTTGATTTTCACAATTCTGTGAGGCAGGTCCTATCATCATCCACATTTTATATTTGAGGTAACCAAGGTTGAGGATGGATGAATGAATGAATGAATGAAGAAGAATTTATTAAATACTTACTATTTCTCTGGAACTCTGTTGGATGCCAGAGACATGTATAAGGAAGTTAAAATGCTCAATCCTCAAGTAATTTACATTCTAATAGAGGAAGATAACATATATAGGGCAGAAGTAGGCAGATATTTTGGACAGGGAAGTCAGTCAGAGGGATTGATGATTAGAATCATTGGACAATTGAATGACAATAATTTATGTGAATGGAAGCATTGATTGGATTACTATTCTTGGAGATAGAGTCCAAAAGCAGAATAGGAAGAGGACCTTATGGTTGAAACAGCATGACCTGGATATGAATAGGGAAAAGGGATGATTGGCTTCAGTCTGGGCAACATAAAGGCATCTAGGTGGTGTAAAGGATAGAGCAGTGGGCTTAGAGTCAGGAAGACTCATTTTCTTGAGTTCAAATCTGGCCTCAGACACTTGCTGGCTGTGTGACCCTGGGCAAGTCACTTTACCCTGTTTGCCTCAGTTTCCTCATCTGTTAAATGAGTTGGAGAAGGAAATGGTAAATCACTCCAGCATCTACCAAGAAAACCCCAAATGGGGTCACAAAGAATTGGGCTTGACTGACTAACAGCAATAAGAACTGGGCAAAATAAGGTAAATGCTCACCAATCCGAGCCTAGGTTCCTAGGGTTATGCACCTGAGTTCCAGGTCAGAGATAAAGACTGAAACACAGTCATCTTGGCATGGAGATGGCCAGCAGTCACACAACTAATAAGTATCTGAAGTGGGATTTGAACTCAGATCTTCCCAACTGCAATTTTAGCGGTCAATCCACACTATACCTTGTAGATAGCTTCCCTGTTTTCCTAACCTGCATCTCTCATAATCATCATCCTCCAGGGTCAGGAAGTCACCCTCTCCTCTGTAAAGCTTCCTCTGTCCTGCCTAGTTTTCTCCATTTGCTTAAGTGCTCTGTATACATACTGTATTCTCCCCTTTATCACTCAGTAGAATGTAAGCTCCCTGAGAGCAGGCACTGTCTCCATTGTTTAGTCTTTGTTTCCTTAGCATGAGGACTTTCCCCTGATTCCCAACACAAAGTAGATGCTTAATAACTGTTTGTTGTTATGATGGCATTTTGTCCTGATTTGGTGAAGACATGGCAAAGACCACGTGTTCATCTTTGTGATCCCTCCCCCCTCCCCAGCTACCTCTATAGCTGGGAATAATGGTTTTCCTATGGTAGTGGCTTAGTTCATGAATATTGAATTGAAATCAATTGTATGTACATCAGAGAGGTTGAGATCTCTATTGATGAGAATGGCACAATCTAGTTTCTGACTCACATATAATACCTTATAATCTAGCAATGCAACTAAGGTCAGATTGATAAAATTATGGACTGTGCCTCAAGTCTTTCAGTTATCAATTCTATAATTCCACATTTTAGCATTTTTTTTTAATTTGAGTTCCAAATTCTCTCCCTCCATCCCCTTACCTACCCATCAAGAAGGCAAGAAATGTAATACCTATTATACATGTGAAGTCATACAGGACACATTTCTATACTAGTCATGTTGCAAAAAAAGCAAGAAAAATAAAGAAAGGGAAAAAATATGCTTTGGTCATCACTCAGAGTTCATCAGTTCTTGTGAGTCCATTGGAATTGTCATGAATCATTGCATTGAGGAGAGTAGCTAAGTCTTTCATGGTTGCTTAGCATTACAATATTGCTGTTGTATACAATGTTCTCCTGATTTTGCTCATTTCACTTTGCATCAGCTCATATATGTTTTTCCAGGTTTTCTGAAACCTTCCCCTTTGTCATTTTTTATAGCACAATAGTATTCTATCACAACCATATATCACAACTTGTCCAGCCATGACCCAATTGATGGTGAACCCTTTAATTTCTAGTTCTTTGCCACCATGAAAAGAGTTGCTATAAATATTTTTGTATATGTGTACCCTTTTTCTTTGATCTCTTTGGGAAGCAGACATACTAGTAGTGTTGTTGGGTTAAAGGGTATGCACAATTTTGTAGCCCTTTGGGCATAGTTTCAAATTGTTCTACAGAATGGCTAGAGCAGTTCACAATGCCACCAACAGTGCATTAGTGTCCCTATTTTTCCACATATCGTCCAGCATTTGTCATTTTCCTTTTCTGTTATGTTAGGTGTGATGATAGGTGTGAGGTGGTATCTAAGAGTTGTTTTGTTTGCATTTCTTAATTCCGCATTTTAGAAAGGACATTGATACATGGGAATATAATGTTGCCTTAGGAGATTTTCAAGGGAATGCCCCAGGGAATCTGGGCTTGACCCTGTATTGTTTATTCCATTTTTTATCAATGGCCTAGAGATAGGCACTGAGAGGCAGCATGGCCCAGTAAATAGATCTGGTCTTGGAGTCAAAAAGACCTGAGTTCAAATCTCTCATTGGATGCAATTTGGCTGTATGACCTTGAACAAGTCAATTAACCTCAGTGACACAGTGACCCTCTAAGATAATACATTAAAGAATAAGATGGTGAGGAATATTGATGAAGGAAGTTTTCACAAGGGAGTTCACTATACCAATGATAGCAGTTCATCTGAAAAAGATGTGGGAGTCTTGGCATAGCTTCCAGGACTGGGTAGGTGGTAGCCCTACTGTTCTTTTTCTTGTTCAGACAACATCTGGTACACTTAGCTTCATTCTAGGGACTACACTTTAGAAAATGCATTGATAAGGTGGAGAATGGTTAGAGTAGGCAACCAGGAGACTTAAGGGTCTAGGGATCATGTCAGATGAGGACTGGTTGAAGAGACTGGGAATGCTTAGCCTAAAGAAGAGAAAACGTAGGGGGAAATTCTCATATGGAGTTCTGTAGAGAGCGATTGGAATACAAATAATAGCTAGCATTTATAGAGTGCTTCAAGACCTGCAGAGAGTTTTACAAATATTATCTCATTTGACCCTTCCAATAACTCTGGGAGAGGTAGGTTACAGTTGAGGAAACAGAGGTTAAGGGACTTGCTCAAGATCACACAGCTAGTAAGTGTTTGAGGCTGGATTTGAACTCAGCTCTTCCTGACTGCAAGTCTAGCACTCTATCCACTGAGTCGCCTAGAAGCTGATTGGAGGTCAAGTTAATCACTCAACCAGCTACATTGTGCTAAGTCCTGAGGATGCAAAAACGAAAAGGAAATAGTCCTTGCACTTTAGGACCTTACATTCTAATGAGAAACAATCTATATCCCTATTAGCATATAGGAGATAGATAAAAATAGATCCAAGGTCATGTGTCATTCACAGCCGAGGTTACTCCCAGAGAGATGAGCAGTGTCAATGGCAATAGCAGCCCAGAGGAATCCCATCTGGAAAGTACCTTTGGAAGTCTTTTAGTCCAACATCCAGAAGACATGAAGGCATCAAGTTTAATCATTCTCCTTGGGTGAACCTTCATGGGAAAATCTCTCCATAATTTCCAAAGTGGTTTAAAAATAGCTCTCATTGAATGGATCTGTTTCCTATATTCTAGATTAGATTTGTAAAATCTAATTATTTTGTCACTTGTTATTAGGTTAATGGTAATATTTTATGGATGGCTCTCATGACAAAAAAAGAAAAAAAAAAGGTCTGCAGCTCTTTGCCTCTTCCTTTCCCATCCTTTCACTCTCTCTTTCTAATGCCAGTCCCCTTTTCTTGTCCCTATCAAAAAGTGTTCTAGATATACGATCTAGTGAAATCCTGCCCCAGGGAAGCCCTTTGTCTCTTTGGCAAAGAAAGGAAAGAATCAAAACTGACCTTTAAAAATATCATCCAGATATAAATCAGAGGAATGAAGGGGTTGCAAAGGTAACTAATGTTTAAATATGGAAACCAGAGACCTTAACTGATTGATTTTTGCCAAGTCCTGTGTGAGCTTCCACTAAAGTCCCGCTCTGATGCTTCTGGGAGGTGTGGAGGTGACCTGTCAGTGGCTTTCATACTGCCGTAGGTCCTACCAGCCATTGGGACTAAATGTGCAAGCCTGGTGAGGCAGACAATGATAGAAACAACAACAACAACAACAACAACTAGCATTTATGGAGTACTCTAAGGTTTGCAAAGTTCTCTTCATTTGAGAATATTCCACAATCCTGGGAGGTCAGTGATATTATTATCCTATTGATTTGTCTTCCAAGGACCCCCAACCTAATTTCAGGAGCTTAGCACCAAGGATTAGGGATGAGTCTTTTTCTTGTCTTTTTTCTTTCTTTCAGCCTTGATTTAATTTAAACACATAAGTATTTGCATCAGGTGCTGTCCTTGGTACTGACAAAATTGAAGTATTCCTTGTCCTCAAAGAATTTATATTCCACTGAGGAGAGATACATGTACCCAGACAAATAAATACAAAGTATAATAATAATAATAATAATAATAATAATTCCAGATGACATTAATGCTTTAAGATTTTCAAATAGCTTTATATAGCTTATCTCATTTGATCCAAGCAACAACCCTGTGAGGTGGATGCTCTTATTGACCCTTTTCTATATACAAGAAAACTGAGACTGAGAGTGGTTAAGTGACTTGCCTTCAGTCATGGTTAGTGAGTGTCTGAGGCAGGATTTGAACTCAGATCTTCCTGACTCTAAGCCCAGTGCTCTGTGCACTATGATCCCACCTAGCTACTTTTCTATGTGCAATATAAATAGAGGTTCTTGTTGAAAGTAGCATAGGGAACATTTTACAACAGACTCTGGAAGAATGTTTTTGGACACTTTTCTTTCAAATGATGTGGATTTTTACTGTCATGTAAATTCTATTCAAGAATTTTAGATTTCCAAGGATAGGGTCTATGGGACATATTTAAAACAATGATAATCACAAACAAACATGTGAAATGCTAATCAAGACTTTTAGATTTCCAAGGAGAGGATCTATGGGACATATTTAAAACAATGATAATCACAAACAATGACATGCAATTAGCAGCAGACTGGTAATTTCATCAGTGTAGAGGATTTCCATTGCAGAAACTCCCTTTACTGACACAGACCTGAGACTCATCTGTAATGGTGCATTATTGGCAGTTGCCTGGACCACCGAGAGGCTAATCGATTATCAGATCACACAGGTAGTATATATGTCTTTAGCAGGTTTTGAATCCAAGTCATCTTCACTCCAAGGCCAACTTTATGTCCACTACCAACTACCTCTCTTCTATGTGTCTTAGTTATTAAATTAAAAAATCACTGAAGTTCACACCTTATTAAAGCATCTCCCTTGGATGAGCCACCTAGGTGGTTCAGTGGATAGAACATTAGGTATGAAGTCAGGAAGACCTGGGTTTACATCTAGACTCATACATTAGCAGTGTGAGCCTGAACAAGTCATTTAATCTATCTGCCTCAGTTTCCTCAATTATAAAATGAGGGTGATAATAGCACCTACTTCCCAGGGTTGTAGTGAGGCTCAAATGAGATAATATTTCTCAAGTTCTTAGAACTCAGTATTTTGTGATTGTTGAAATTGTTTTAGTCATGCCTGATTCTTCATGGCTCCATTAGGGTTTTCTTGGGAAAGATGCTATGAGGGTTTGCCATTTTCTTCTCCAGCTTATTTTACAGAAGAGGAACTAAGGCAAACAGGGTTAAGTGACTTTCCCAGGGTCACACACATACATACACACACATATAGGTAGTAAGTATATAAGGCTGGACTTGAACTCATGAAGATGAGCCTTTTTGGCACACAGCAGGGGCTTAATAATTACTTATTTTCTCCCTTCCTTAGGATGGGAAGAGTTGGCTTATCAATGTTTAACTGTACCAGTCTAAGATGAGAGGGCAAATTCCCTAGGAGTCAATGAAGAAATGCTAGGAGATTTTTCCTTGCCCAGCAAACTTTCATTTTCAGAGTTCTCTCCTTTGGTAAGCTTGAAGGATGATGCCCCCATATGCATAACAATAACCACATACTACTTTTCCTTTTGGTCCTTGGCTAATCTGAAGTAAATTGGGGCAGCTAGGTGGCACAGTAGATAGAGTGCTGAGCCCAGGGTCAGGAAGACGAGTTCAAATTCCAGCCTTAGACACTTTTATAAATATATATGTATACACACATGTGTGTGTGTATCTGTGTATATATGTATGTGTGTGTGTGTGTATATATATATGTAAAATCTCCTGTGTGAGTTTCCACTGAAGTCCTACTCTGATGTTTCTTGGGAGGACATATTATATATATACAATTTATATATATACAATATACTATATATGTAATTATAATTTATAATTACATTTATAAATATTGTTTTATAGACATTCTTTGTAAGCATCTATTTATTTATGATACAGATGTGTTCATAACTATCAGCATTATTAGGTTCTCTTGCTTCATACCAGAGAATTGCCAATATCTGTAAAATTCCCTTTAATAAATGCTTGCTGATTCCTTTCTAAGTAGAGTATTTTAATAGCAATTGTATTATACTATACTATTCATTTATTACTTATGATATCCTGCCTGGTTTATTTTTCTTTTCTATGAGGAAAAAATTGATACATACATAAAATATCATAGGAATCTAGATTTGGAACTGGAAAGGACCTCAGAGGTGAGGAAACTGAGAGCAGGGAGGTTAAGCGACGTGTGGTATGATATACAGAGGACTGGGCCTAGAGTCAGGAAGAACTGAGTTCAAATCCAGTCTCAGACATTTCCTACCTGTGTGAGTCTGGGGCAAGTCACTTTAACTTCTGTTTGCCTCAGTTTCCTCATCTGTAACATAGGGATAATATTAGTACCCCCTCCCCAGGTTGTTGTGAGGATCAAAAGAGAAAATGCTTGTAAAATGCTTAGCACAGTGCCTGGCACATAGTAAGCACTATATCAGCTCTTTTCCTTTTCCTCCTTCCTTCTCCTCCCTCTCTTTCCCCATAATCACACAGATAGTGAGTGTGAGAAGGGGCATTTGAACCCAAATCCTCTGACCCCAGATAGAGGATTCCGTATTAATCCATGGTTCAAGCTATTCACTTTAGCTGTTGTACTGAGTATGGGGAGGAGATGATTATATATCTGTACATGGAGAGTGACACAAGGCATACAGCTGAATGGATATAATACAGAGCTCATCTCGGCACATGTATCTTGGACAGGTTACCTCTGGCAGATCCTGCCAAGCTGGTAAGTCATGGAGCATGGCCCTGATGTTGTTGTCCAAAGGTCAGTCTACCTAAGTTCAGAGGGGATGAACACCAGCCTGGCCATAGGATACTGACGTTTACAATAATATTTACTCTCAAAGATTATGTGCTAAGATCCCAGAGAGCTTGACATCTCCATCAATGGAAGGAATATTCATGCTAAATAAATCACTGGTTCTCAAAGTATTAAAATTAGTTTGGGGCTTGAATGAATATTTCCTGAAGACTTGAAGGATGAGATGGGAAGTACAGCTACAGCAGGGACAGGGAGGGCATTATGTAATAAAAAGTGTGTGAAGCTGAAATCTTAGGGGGCTCCTTGTTCTAGTTGGGATTTCAAGGTAGGCTGGGCAGAAAAACCAAGAAGGAAGCCCCAGCAGAATAAGAGAAGTTTTCTTTGCAGAAGATTGCATTAAATCCCTTGAAAGTAAGAGTCATTCATTTCTAAACCCCGAGGCCAAGCAGATCCCAATAGTAAACAAGTTAATCCAGCTTATTATATTGTAACACTTCATTTCTAGAAGGTAGTTTTCTGCCACTACCAGAGCAGACAGACATCACTGATAATGCACCCAAGCCTCCTGTTGGTCAGAAAAGTCGTTTTGAAAACTGCCAGGAAGAAGACAGGGATTAGATGGGCTTTATCTTCTTTTCTTTTCTTTTTTTTTGGACTAGACCTCTGACTGCCTAGGCATGGGCAAGTCTCATTCTGGGTGCTGACAGGTGAGTTTTTGTCTTCTTTGCCTGGAGTCAGGCCACCATTTGAATTCCCAACCATTTTCAAACCATGTGGCCTGGGTGCTCATTCCCAATCTCCTAATTTCTAGTTCCCCAATTTATATATTGTCATCCCCTTTTAAAACTGTAAGCTACTTGAGGCCACAGCCTTCCTTCCTTTCTTCCTTCCTTCCTTTCTCCTTTCTTCCTTCTTTCCTTCCTTCCTTCCTTCCTTCCTTCCTTCCTTCCTTCCTTCCTTCCTTCCTTCCTTCCTTCCTTCCTTCCTTCCTTTCTCCTTTCCTCCTTCCTTCCTTTTTCTCTTTCCTTCTCTCTCTTTTTCTCTTTTCCTTCTCACTTCTCCCATCTCCTTTTCCCTTCCCTTTCCTTCCTTTGTTATTTATAGTCCTACCACAGAGCCAGGCACATAGGCACATAAATGATTTTGAAAATTCATTTTTTTCATTCACCTCCCTATGAGGAAAGCCCCTTTACCAATACAGGTCCAGCTTTTAGTCTTAGAAAATTGTCTGGGGCCCCAAGAGTTTAAATGACTTGTCCCTGTTCATTTGTCCAAGTCAGATATTGAACCTAGGTTCTCTTGTCTTTGAGTTCCTTTCTGTATCCACTTTTCTTGGGAAATCAAAGAGGATGCTTCCAGATCTGAGGCATCTCCCTCTCTAACTTGCCATTTTCATTCCTTCAAAAAAGAGAGAGAGAAGACTTTTGTGAGGCATTTGTTCTTAAATTAACTAAAGAAATGTTTCTACCTAAATTGCAAGGCTAAATGTCTTCCTCAAAGTCAGTTAGTTCCGGAAAATATTCTGCTTGGCAAGGAAAAAAATCCTTCCAAGCAAAAACACACAAAAAAAACCCAATACCCCAGCATTTTTTCCAACTCTGATATTTACAGAATGAACCCACTCTTCCTGTTACTCTGCCCACAACAGACCGCTTAGGGGCAGGGCCGTTCTGACTTACTACTTTTGATTTTAATAAAAAAAAGTCCAAACGAGTGCTTGGCATCTGGTTATTTCGACAATAGAGCTTCTTTGAATCGGTGTTGAGCAAACTTCCTTCAATGTGCCTATGAGCCAGTGGGGCACCAGCCCAAAGAAAGCTTGGGGGATCTTCAGAACTGGTTTATCCCTAGTCCCCTGGCCCCCTGTTCCATATCAGCCCCTTGGTAGTGGTCAGAATTGCTGACCTGCTGCTTTGTTTTTCCTTACCTGCTCTCTAGGGAGTTTCAGGACAAACTTGTTTACCTCATACTCCTCTCTTCCCT
This sequence comes from Vombatus ursinus, assembly GCF_900497805.2. Taxonomy (NCBI): domain Eukaryota; kingdom Metazoa; phylum Chordata; class Mammalia; order Diprotodontia; family Vombatidae; genus Vombatus; species Vombatus ursinus. The sequence goes on along the minus strand of NW_020954551.1, from coordinate 7,010,155 downwards.
GCTCTCCATGCCACCAAAAAGGTACCCCTAAGGTTGGTCTTCTTCAGACAATCCAGTAGATTGAGGCAGCATTTTCCCCACAAGGAGGAGATGTGGTCTCTGCCTACTAGAAAACAGGATGAAGTAGAGGCAGAGGGTCTCCAAGCCCCTGAGGGAAATGGAGAAAGTCTTTGTTGGGCTCTGATTTAGGGTGGTCATGATCTAAGTTATTGGAATGTAACTTTAGAGCTGGACTAAGCCAAACATTTTATCCAATTTCCTCATTTTAGAGATAAGGATCCTGAAGCCTAGAGAGGTTGTGATTTGTCCAATGTCACCAAGTTCGTAAGTATCTAAAGCTGGATCCATCTTGGGTCTTTCTGGCTCCTAATGACACCCTAACCAGGTGGAAGTTTTGGATGTGTTGAATGCTGATACAGGGTAGTAGAGAGGTCCAGCAGCTGGTTGGAAGTGGGCCCTCTTGGGGACATGTCTAGGATAGATCTATAGATTGGGGAGTAATCTGCCTATGTCATCTCATCTCTTGCCTCCATGTATTTGCACTGGCTGTCTCTCATGCCTGGAATTCTTTCTCTCCACATCTTCACCTTTGGCTTCCTTTAAGTCTTAGCTAAAACCTACCTTCTGTCATAAGCCTTTGCCAGGCTCCTCTAATGCTAGCATCTTCCTTTTGAGAATATCTCTAATTTATCCTGAATCTAACTTGTTTGTTCTTTCGTGTATGTTGTCTTCCCCATTAGATTGTAAACTCTTTGAGGACAGAGACTGTCATTTTGCCTTTCTTTTTATCCACCTATGCTTAGCACAGTGCTTAGAACATAGTAGGTGCTTAATTGATTGACTTCTTAACTGTGTTTATTGAGGTCATGGGAGTGGATGAAATTATAGGAAAGACTATAAAGAAAGAAGAAAAGGAAAAAAAGCCACAGAAGTCCATCCATGCTTAGGGTTGAGGAAATGGAAGCAGGGCTTGCAAAGGAGACCCCAAAAGAGCAGTCACATAGGCAGGAAGAGAACCAGGAGAAAGCAATGTCACAGAAACCTAGAGAGAGGGAATTTTAAGGAAGGGTGTGACCAACAATGTTAAATGCTGCCAAAAGGTCAACGAGAATGAGGAATGAGAATGAGGCAATGAAGAAATAATTCTAGACCCAGCAGGGAGCAGTTTCACTAGGATGATGGAGACAGAGGGAACCTTGCATAAATTGGATGGGTGATAAAAAAGAGAATGCCTCTTTCTAGGAATTTAGCAGTGAGAAAGTCAGGAAAGAAATCTGAGGGGGTAGCAGGGTCAAAGTCCTTCCTTTCTTCCTTCCTTCCTTCCTTCCTTCCTTCCTTCCTTCCTTCCTTCCTTCCTCCTTCCTTCCTTCCTTCCTTCCTTCCTTCCTTCCTTCCTTCCTTCCTTCCTTTTCTTCCTGTAGCCAGGGAGACTGAGCTTTTAGCAGGTTAGATGACTTACCGTCTTTCCATACTCTCCTCCTCCTCCCCCTCCCCTTCTCCTCCTCCTATTTCTTCTCTCTGTCTTTGTCTCTCCAGATAGACATAATCTAGTCCGGTAGACAATCTCGGAAGAGAGCAAAGTAGTTAGCATTGTGACCTCTTCTCTTGTTCTTCTTCAGGAAACCCTGGAGATGGATGGGCAAGATTTCTGTTCTATCCATCAAAGCCTCCTCCTATGAGCCTTCACATCCAGGTACATTTAGACAAACTCATGTGGATATATATCTATATCTATCTATCTAAAACTTGCATGGGCAACACACATATACACCTTGTATGTGTGTGTAATTATTAATTACGTAGAAGATTCATGAGAGCTGTGGCTTTTGCTTTCTATGTCTAGGATGCCTTGGACATTTCACAAATCCTCAGAAATAAAGATATCCTCCCAAAATAAAGATAATTAACTGATTTTCTCCTGGTTCTTTGACCTCTGCTATTCTATGGTATGGCACTTCTGTGAAAACAGTCACTTTAACTGAAGTACTATGTCTTCATATTTTCAGTTTGCCTTAGCCTTACTCCCCCATCATGTACCTAATGGACTCAGACTGGCAAAGGATGAATGGACTAGACAGGTGAGGCTTGTCAGCTGTCCTTGGCAGAACTCCATGACATGAGTATCTTTTAGCAGCTATTTTCATAGAAGAGATTTGAGCTTTGCTTCTGCACACTCACCCCAATCCATCCTGTGTGCACTGAAGGATACTGGCATTTTGGAGTCTACATATGCTTTCCATTGGGACACACTTGGTGATGTGATGAAGAAGGACGAATGTACGGAGCATTATTTAATGAGAACAGACATATTTCCATTTCAAGAACAGCCCTTGTCGAGCTTCACCATTCACCAGAGCATATAGAGGGGGCAGGGTTCCTTCTGAACTTAGTTGGAGGTCTGTTCTCAGATAAGCTTCACAGAACACTGAGCAAGAATAGAAGCTGGACCTTTTCTGTTGCATTAACAATTTTCCCCCTTTTCACAAACTGCCATGCTTTTATCCCTATGGAATGAGCTTGTCTTAAAAAGAGTGTCAAACCATGCTGAATTGGACCCCACCAGTTGGAACTGGGTGTAAAATTGAAGGGTTATGGGTTAAAGTTTCCCTCTTCTCTTTCTACAGAAAAAGAATTTGCCAAGCAAATGCTTAGTGTAAATAGATTGTGAAGGGAAATGTTTAACTTAATTGCTAGAACAAATGGGTTAAAAAAATTGAGCAGAATCTATTGCTTGTTGTTGCCCAACACTAATCTAAGTGGGCTGTTTTCTTATTAGCCCTGCAAATCTCCTACCCATTCCAGCTTCTGGGACTTTGCCTATGCTATTTCCTTGTAATTCTCTACTAACACCTATCCATCCTTCAAGGCTCAGTTGACCTCCCACTTCTGCCATGAAATCAAATCCTTTAGTTCACATGATAACTCCCTTCTCTGAAGTCTCACAGTATTTATGCTCTAAATCAGGAAGCTTTGTTCAGTTTGCTAATTATTTAACATGTATATATCTTGTCTCCTCAGCTGGAATGCAGTCTATGTGTGGAAAAGAGCCATGTCAAATATAATAATAACCCACTCATCCAGTGGTCAGACTTGTAGCAACCTTTACCTGAGATCTATGATGTGATTATTATTATTATTATCATTTTTATAACTCTTTACATATAACTGGTTTTCTTTATAATTTTGTGTTTTTATTTCATACATTTTAAAATATGATTAAGAGAAGGGGTCCATAGGCTTTACAGAACTGTCAAAAGGGTCCTTGAAAAATACCTGTTCTGGAATGTAGCCAAGAATGTGAAAGTAAGTACAAAAGGCTTCTGAGATGCTAAAAACAGTTATTACAATGCCCATGCATGATAAACTTTGTTGATGGCCTAAATATCTAATGTTCCATTTTATTGTTTAGGACATCAAGGTGGTGACAGAGAGGGGGAGAGAGGGAGAGGAAAAATTTGGAGTTAGGAAGACCTCAGTTCAAATCATACCTCAGATACTTAACTAGCTGTGTGGGTCAAATAGCCCTAAATGCCTTCCTAGCCCCTCAGAACATGATTGTATCACAACGGTACAGTAAGGGATGGGAGGCAGTGTGATACAATGGATGGAGTGCTAGGGTGCCTTGGGGGATGGGGGGATTCCTGTCTCTGACACAATAGCTGTGTGATCCTGGATAAATCTCTTAAAGTCTCAGTGCATTGAGTAACTTCTTAGAACCTATTGGATAAGCCACAGATGGGCTCTATTTTGCATAGTGGGAATTCCTATGCTAGGAATTCTGAAATCAAGGACTCTTCATGTATCAGAATGGATCTTCATAATTGTGTCCATGGGCCATTAAATGAATGAGTCCTTAATTAGTTTGAAAGAATCTTGAACTTTTGGAATCATTTGATGACACTGCACAGAAAATCACTTGTGATTGGTTGAACAGAATCTATCCTGCCCCATGGGACTGTGAATATTGACATTTGCTTCTATTCAGAAACAGCCACTTGCCCACTCTTTCTAGGTGAATGGCAAATTATGCCAGTCAAAAAATGCTGACATCCATTTTTAATCTAAAAATTTCCTTGGAAAGGAAGGAGATGGATAAAAAAAATTTTGGTCCAACAAGTGTGCATTTGGAAGACTTCTATAGGTTGGTGTTTCCTGAAATACATCACAAAGACCACTCAGATTTCTGTAGTTTCCATAGGCCAAAAAGTATTGTATGTGAAACCCCTACTGTGCATCCCAAGGACCAGAAAGTGCCATCAGAGACAAGAGAAAAAAATAAGAGCTAAATTTGGAAAAAAAATTATTCTAAAGGAAAAAGAATATGGGCTAAAGTCATTTGGTAAGAAGTATAGAGATAGAATGACATTAAAAAAAAACAACACTGGCTGTTGGACATTCGGGAAGCAAGAAGTGAGAAAGAATCCCTGAAAATGAATGATCTGTGATTTCTAAAGTAGAAATTCCCATTAAAATATTTTATGATTAACCAGAATGCCTTGACAATGATGATTATAGTTTAAGAAAATATTCATCAATCTGTATGCTGTAAATCAAACATAATGCATTCTCCAAGTGATGATGACTAGAAAAACAATGATTTGAACTTGTTAAAAGTTCATTGCAAAAACAAAATCATTTTGATGGCAACCAGTCTATACTTTCTGTTTATCACCAGATGGTCCTAAACGAAACTTAATCTGAAGTCTGGCTCTGATGTCCCTGCTAACAGGGAGGCTGAGGTAATCAGATTGGTTGAGTTGAGGAGTTTGGAGCTGCAGTGGGCTAAGCCACACTGTCTTGCATCAATGTTTGGATTCTCTGTGAGTAGTGGGCTATGAGGCTGCTGAGAGAGGGGTAAGCCAACCCCAAGCCCAACCCCATGGCTTCTATGCCAAGAAGTAGTGATGTCAGGCCTGGGAATGGCTGCTGTTCTTTCAGCCTGGGTAAGATAGGGAGACCTAATATTAAATAAATGGAGCCTGAGACATGTGACCCAGTCATTGGAACTCTGATTCTCTCTCATTAATAAGAGCATTTCATAATTTTACATCTTAGAAACATTACAAAATTATCAAAGATAATAAGGATTTGATGGGGCCTATTAAAGCTCTCAACAAGGTAAGATCTAAAATTTAGGTGATAATCTGTAAGGTGCTAAGAGATGAAATACTTCTTTTTGTAATGGTGTATTTAAAGACAAGCTTTAAATTGTTAAAGAAATAATGGAGGTAATGTGTTTCAGGAAACAGCTGATTTTGAATCTTGCCTCTTTCATTAATTGGCTGCATGACTTTGGAAAGGTCATTTCCCTTCTTTTGGACTCAGCCTCGTCCTCTATAAAATGATGGTGTTGAAACTGGATGATTTGCAAAGGCCTTTCCCATGCTAATGGTTTATGATTCTTATCAAAAAGTAAATCCCTTTCTGGGTAGTTTGGAGAGGTGCCATAGTGCACAGAATGCTGGTCAGGAGGACTTATCTTTCTCAGTTCGAATCTGACCTCAGACACTTAATAGCTAGGTGACCCTGGGCAAATCACTTAATTCTATTTGCCTCAGTTCACTCATCTGTAAAATAAGCTGGAGAAGGAAACGGCCAACCACTACATCATCTTTGCCAAGAAAACGCCAAATGGGGTCATGGAGAATTGGACATAACTGAAACAACTGAAAAATGACAATGTTCATATTATTAAATCTCACTCATTTGAACTAATTGGGGCCTGGAGAGAAAGATCAGTCTAAATGAATGATTACAGGACTATAAATTTAAAGCTGGAAAGGATATTAGGGGCTATTTACTCCAACCATCTCATTTTACAAATATGGAAACTAAGGCCCAGAGACAATAGCTGCTCCAACGTGACACAAGTAATAAGCATCAGAATGATGTCAACTTGCAGTTCAATATATATCCTTTATGGTAGTCTGAATTGTTTTTTAATTAAGTTTTGTCATTTTCAAGTGCTAATGATGATATGAATGTAAGAAATCTTACCAAGTATAGGCCACATCAGGTCTAGTTTGTTGAGCACATAGGAGTCATTGGTAATCAGTGGATCTGCTATTTCTTTGCACTTTAATTCATTAATTGGCCTATAAGTATTTGAGCCTTCTATGATTAATTGAGGATGACCCTTCCACCTTCTTGCATCTTATTTCATATTGCTAGATTTCATTCTACATGCCAGCCAAACTTGGCTGTTTCTTGTTTCCCCCACATCTATCTCTGGCCTCTGTGATGCTGAACAAATTGTTTCCCCATTTCTGGAAAGCTCTCCCTCCTCTCCTCCCCCCTTTTGTTTCTCTGGTTTCCTTCAAGTGCCTCCTTCCACAAGAGGCCTTTTCCAATTATCCCCAGTTGTTATCTTTCTTCATTCCCCCTCTTAGAATTACCTTGTTACTTTGTACAGGATGTGAATTTATTTGTCCGCATATGTGTCCTATCCAATCAGGAGAACAGAAGCTCCTTGTGGGAAGGGACTGTCTCATTTTTTCCTTTGGATTCTGAGCACTTAGCACAGGTCCCCACATATATTAGGTGCTTATTGAATGCTTGCTGAATTTTAAGAGTTAAATATAATCGCGTAAGCACCCGACTGGGAAGCTAGGCTAGAGAAGAGTACATGTAAAAGAGTCTAGAGATTTTAGTAAATCGCAACATCAATATCAGTGTGAAGAGGCAGCCAGAAAAGTAAATGGGACCTTTTTGTTTGTTTATTTTGATTGGATCTAGGATTTCATTTGTGTAGAAAGCTCCTAGGCAGTCAGTCAATAAACATTTCTTAAGTGCCTACTATGTACCAGTCACTGTGATAAGCTCTGGGGATATGGAGAAAGACAAAAGACAATTCCTGCTCTTGAGATCACATTCGAATGGAGAAGACAATATATGAAAAGCTATGTACAAACAAGCCACATACAAGATAAATTGGAAATAATCGACAGAGGGAAGGTGCTAGAATTAAGGGGGGTTATGAGAGAGCCTTCCTGTACAAGATGGGATTTTGACTGGGACTTGAAGGAAAGCAGATCAGAATTGAGTCTGCAATTTAAAGTCCTAGAGAGTTGCCTGGGGGTATTGAGAAGTAACAAGGTAAGGGACTAGATGAGTCACTTAGGGTCACATGACCACTATATGTACAGGTAGGGCTTGAACCTAAGTCTTTTGAATGCTGAGGCCAGGTGTCTATCCACTATGCCACATTGCCTCTTTGTGGCCTTAGGCTCTGTAAATAGAAGAAGAGTGCCCAGAGTGAATGAGGGGATGGTCCCACGGTACCCTGTCTTGGCGCAGACCACATCCAGAGCACAGGACTCAGGTCTGGTTGCCACATGTTAAGATTCTTGTCAACTGGAAGTTAAGCAGAGGAGAATGACCAGACCTGGGGGGACTTTGAAACTGTGTCGTGTAGGACTGCATAGAAGGAACTGGGAATGTGTAACTGGAGAAGAAAAGACTTGGGGGGGAGGGGTGGTGGAGAGATTCATTTTCCCTTGTTATCTCTTCCTGCCAGCACAATTTCCCTCGTATGCTACTGGGAGCAATTCTACACTCAGTAACCCCTTATTAAATAGCGATCATATCTAATCTTATGTTTCCTTCTACACGTGGCCATGGAGGAAGAAATGAGTTAAAGCACTAACAAGTCCCATATGGTGTCCTCTTGAATGGTATAAAGAGGAGGAGATGAACAAAATATATGTAGAAATAGGGCTTCCACTACACTGTAAATCAATCCTCAACCTTGGGCATGCCAGAGAGAAAGGGGTTATGGAATTTTGGAAATAACCTATTGTGCATATGGTGTAGTGGGAAGAGATATGGGTTTGAATCCTGGCTTGGCTAGTTGTACCTCATGGGGCCTTAGACAAGTCACTTAACCTCAATTTCCTCCCCTCTAAAATGAGGGATGTTGACCTAGGGATGTTGGTCCCTTCCTGCCTTAGATCTACGGACTGGCTTAACTGACTTGGCCACTTTCTTGCCTTTGTGATTTTGGCTGGTCACTTATGCCCCTTAGGCTTTAGTTGCCTCTTCCATAAATGGGTTTTGAGTAAATAGCCTCAGAGAGCCTTTCAAACTTTAGGATCTTACTAGTGGTAAAAATCTTCATTTCAAAAGGCAATTATATGATAGTCTTCTGTATTTTGAGGCATTTGAACCCAGTTACAGAGCTAGCATAGGGGTAGACGGTGAGGTAGGGGCTGGCAGCTACAATACACTTGATAAATATCCTTCTCTCTTGGCTAGAAACAAGGAAGAATAAATGACCTATAAGTATTTGAAGATACCTAATGGGTGGGGGGGGACCAGTTATCTCAGTCCATTCCTACTTAATCACTGGTGTTTAAAATTTGAGGATTTTATGAACATATCTAAATGGATTCTTTGGGCATTAAGCCCGTGGAATAAGCACTACAAGAAATGCATGGGTGAGTAGGTAGGGAGAAATAGATATAGTTGACCCCAAAGTGGCAATTTTAAAAATCATTCTCTGACATCTTCTTACCTTTCTACTTAATACCATATGGCAAAACAGTTTCCTATTTTGCTATAGTTTCCCTGGCCAAAAACAGATAATTGATAAAAGTAAGCTTAACGAATACCACTGGATTTTGTTCTCTTTAATTCTGTAATATTTGATGCAAGTAATTGTGAGGTGTGATAACACAGTTTGACCCTAGGGATTTAGGGGAATAAGTCATTGGTAGAAGAAATCCAGTTTTCCCGCTCAACTTCATTTTTCAGAGCAAATATTGGCACATGGCCCCTAATTCCTTCCTTTCTTCCCTCCCTCTCTCCTTCTTCCCTTCCTCCCTCCCTTCCTTCCTTCCTTCCTCTCTCCCTTCCTCTTTCCTTCCTTCCTTCCTTCCTTACACTCTTCCTCCCTTCCTTTCTTCCCTCTCTCCCTCCTTCTTTCCTTTCTTCTTCCCTTCCTCTCTCCCTCCCTCTTTCCTCCCTTCCTTTCTTCTTCCCTTCCTCCCTTCCTTCCTTCCTTCCTTCCTTCCTTCCTTCCTTCCTTCCTTCCTTCCATCCTTCCTTCCTTCCTTCTACTCTTCCTCCCTTCCTTCCTCCCTTCCTCCATCCGTTCCTCCCTTCTTTCTCTCCCTCCCTCCTTCCTTCCACCTAAGTGCCTGTTGTGAGTAACCACTCTATCAATCAGTTAACAAATATTGGTTTACCCCCTACTATGTTCCAGGGTGTACCAGGTCCTGGAGATACACAGACAAAGAGGAAACAGCTCCTGACCACAAAGAGTTTACATTCTATAGGAGGGTGCTGGGCTGGGGTGTGAGAAAAAGAACTTTGATATCACGGGAAATTTGGGCACTGATGCCAGCTCTAGTACTAGGAACTAGAGGCAAACAAGGTTAAGTGACTTGCCCAGGGTCACACAGCTAGTAAGTGTCTGAAACTGGGTTTAAACTCATGCAGAAGAATCTGATTCCAAGCCCAGCGCTTTATCCACTACACCGTCTGATTAGGAAACTAATGCTATTAACACCAACCTCACAAGGTTGTTATATAGAAAGTACTTCATAAACTTAATAAGGGCAAGGATTTTTTTAAAACAAAAATAAGATATACTTCTTGTCTTCAGGGAGCTTACAATTTAGCAGAAGAGATTAAAATATATACACACACATAACTAGAATGGAAATGCAATATGATCAATATCAAATATCATAGGAGAGGAAGGAGTGATCTTTCTGGTTGAAAGACTTCAGAAAGGCAGTGGACCTTCAAGGATGGGCAGGATTTTGATAGAAGGAGACAGGCAGAGTGAGAGAGAGTACATTCCAGGTGGAGGGAACATCTATGAGTAAAGCTGTCAAGAGTGAGAAGGCCAAAGGCATGTTCTAGGAATGATGAGGAGATGAGTTTGGCTGTCGTAAAGAAAATAATTTATTCTGGAGAAGAGCAGGAAGAAAGACTTGGAAAGGTAGGTTGGGGCCAGGTTGCTGAGGGCTTCAAATGCCAAGCTAAGGAGTTTGACCTCTTGCAATCATAGATGAAAGAGTTGGAAGGGACTTTATCCCACACTCTTAATTTATAGGTGTAGAATCTGAAGCTCAGAGAAATTGAGTTGTTTACTCAAGGTCGCATAAGTCACATGTGAGTGAGATAGGATTTGAACCCAGGTTCTCTGACTCTAAATTCATCGCTCCTCCCACTGTCCCATATGTAATATATTGACTATGATGTGCTTCTTGCCTTTAGACAAGTTCCAACTTCAGATCTTCAGAAACCATAGCATTTTATGATTTGTAGCCTTATGTGCTGAGTAGCGATAATAAAAATAAAATTAGCTAACATTTATATAAGCTCCTCTCATGTTCCAGGCACTGTGCTAAGTGCTTTATAATTATCTTGTTTGTGCCTCAAAACAATCCTGGGAGGTAGGTGCTATTAGTCCCCTTTTACATATGGGGGAACTGAGGCAGATACCAGTTAAGTGACTTGCCCAGGGTCACACAGCTCGTAACTCTCTGAGGCCAAATTTGAATTCAGATTTTATTGACTCTAGGCCTGGTGTTCTATCTATTATGCTACCTAGCTGCCAGATAACTCATATTTTAGTATGATTGTCTTAGGAATGACCAATTTTATAGTGATTTTTAGAACAATGTTGGTATCATGGAAAACAGACTTAGACCTTGGTGGAGGGCGGGGGAAACCTTAGCAGGTCTGTTAGTCTAATTCCCTCATTTTACTCACTAGGAAACTGAGACCCAGAGAGTTTAAGTGCCTTGTCCAAGATCCATATGCACTGCAAGACAATGTAGAAATGGCTATATGGCTTGTCCAGGAATGATAGTCAGATGCATGAAGTCTTGCTGATTTTTTGATTCTGTGAAATTTTTCCTTTCTGTGAGCCTCGGTTTCTCCATCTGTCAATTGGGGGTCAGACTAGATGATCTCTAAGATTTCTTCCACCTCTAGGTTCTATGATACTCTAAGAATTGGCCTGATACAGCTAAATTCAGTGCCTAGTTAAGGTCTTCTTTCCGTAGATTCCTTTATGGATAAACATTTGGTATGCACATCACCTACTTGTTGCTGCTTGGGTGAATATGATTAGGGCTTTGGGTTGAAGGCAGTGAGAAGTTTCATGTACCTTTTAGAGAAATTTCTTTTCAGCCCTCTTCTGTCCCTCCCCCTAACCTTCCCACTTTGCTGTCTTGGGATTCTCAGTCTCCTACTGTTTTTTATTCTCTCATCTCCCTCCCTGCCCCCAGCTTTGGGGTGTGATAGATATACTAGTGAATAGTAGAGTGCTGTGACAGCCAAGGAAATCCCAAGCTGCATTTTTTGGGGAACATCTTGGAACCAAAGACCAATGGGTCACAGTCCAGAAACAAATATGGTGAGGGATATGGTAAGGGACAAAGTCTCCTTAGACTTTGTTATCATGCTCACTCTGGAACATCCCTTAACTCTCGCAGTCAACTTCTCCCATTGGAAAATTCCTCTTGGGGTCTCCTTTTTGGGGAGGGGCCCCAGCCATCCAAGTTTCACTCCCTCTCTCCGAGACTGTCAGAAAATAACTACTCTCTTCCCCACACATCCATTTTGAGCTTCCTTTTGTGGATTGCTTTTTTCCCTCATTAGAATGTAAGATACTTGAGGGCAGGAATTGTCTTTCTTTTTTACTTGTACAGTTACACATCAAGGAGGGTTAGGGATGCTATGTCCCCAAGATATAGGAAATCCGCATAAAATTTTTTGGCCCTCTCTTTGTACCAGAGAAGAAGTCTGAAATTTTTCTTTTTCTCCTATGGGGTCTTTACAATACCTTATTGTAAAATTTGGGTTAAGTATTTGGCTCTGTGTCATCTACAGGCCTTTGCATGTCATCTGCAGCTTCCTCAAAACTCCCCAAATATTCCCATTTAACTTCTTATGCCAATCCACAATATATCAAAAGTGTGATGGGGAAAGTTGCAATGTAGAAGGGACAACTATTTGTATCCCCAGCCTTTAGCACACTGCTTGGCACATAGTAAGTGTTTAGTAAGCCAATGTTACCTCTCCAAATGGACCGTTCATAACTTCAGCTAAGTTTATAGCACTGAGAGGTCGTGATAAATAGTTAAGAACAAAGTTGTTGAAAGATTCAAAAATAAATTTAAATGCCAGCATACATAATTAGACATATGGTCTACTGGAAATCAAGGCTTTCCTAGTGTAGGTGGTATTTGTCACATACTGACCTCTGGAACCATATTGTTGCATTGAGAGATGCTGGTGGAAATAGAATTAGAAATAAATTGAAAATCAGAGTTGGAAGGGACCTCCAAGACTGCCTAGTCCAACGTGTACTTGAATCAGAATTCTCACTTAGAATTTATCTGACAAGTGGTCACTCTGTTCTTTGCTTGGAGATGCCCAGTGAAAGGAAACACTTTGCCTTGTCTTTTCCCCCTCAGAAAAAGATACTTGACATGGAAAGATTTAAAAACACATCCTGCAATCACATTTCAGCTGCAAGCCATTTAGTGAATTAATCAATGAAACTTCTAGTCTCATTTCAAATTAGCTTCAGTCCCTATGCCAATATATGAAGGATTTGTGATTTTCAGTAGTCCAGGGAACTCTACATGTGAAGGCTACCTCCAGCGAGGAAGATTGCAACCCTCCTACAACACAGCATGATTGAAAGCTGACTTAGGGAGTCAGGGAATCTGAGTTCAATGGCTGTCTCTGATGTTCACCATCTGTGAGGTCTTGGGCCTCAGTTTCTTCATCTGTAAAATGAATGGGTTGGACTAGATGGTCTCTCAGGTTCCTTCTGGCTCTACATCTTTGTTCTGATAAGCTGCCTCTAGAATGAGTTGCTTGAGATACACAGAGATTAAGTGACTTCTCTAGAGTCACTCAACACTTAAGTGTCATGTGTAGGATTAGAACCTGGGACTTCTTGATTCCAAGCCTAGAGTTCTATTCACAATACCACACTGACTATAGTCCATATGAAAAAACCTAATTAAGATCCTATTTCTTTAGCCCATCTGAATATTACCTAGCTTCAATATTTAAGGCTTTTCATGAAGATCTGTTGATTTCTGTACAACCTCAGGGCTGACAAGTAGTATTTTCTGGATCCAAAGTGCTACACCTACACCTTCTCATTTGGTCCTTGCATTATTTGAAGGGCTATTTCAGAATGACCATCTCCAATATTTGATTGGAATTCTTATCTGTCATTATGAACAAGGTGCAAGATGGTAGCCTCTTTCTAGAAACATTAGGCAGTCTCCCATCCTGATACAGTGGATAGAGTTCTAGACTCAGTCAGGAGTACCTCTGGCACTTCCTTGCTATTTCATCTCTCTAGGTCTCATTTTCCTCACCTGTAAAACTGGGATAAGAATACCTGCAGTGCTCACTTTACAGGATTGTTAGGCTTAAATGAGCTAATCAATCAATAAACATTTATTAAACACCTACTATGTGTCAGGTCCTGTGCTAGGTACTGAAATGCAAAGACAAAAACAAACCAGCCCTGGCCCCCAAGGTACTTATATTCTACTGGATAATGAACATAAAGTACTTTGTAAACCTTAATAGTCTATCGAAATGTCAGTTAACATTTTTGTGTAGTCCCTCTAGTGTGGACTGAAAATATTTTTGACATTAATACTTGTGCAGGGGGTTGACTGGTTAAGAAGGTATCTGATCTGCTTGAAGAACAAAACAAGCTCCAAGCAACGTGGATGTGCAGTCAATGTTCTGTCTCTCCTTGTGAGCCCCTAGCTGCAGCAGGTACCAGTCTGGGCATGGCACCTACAGGATCCCTCAACGCCCTTCCATCATAGCAGTCTTCGTTGTGAAGACATTATTAATCCCTGGCACCTCAAAGCAATTACATTCCAAAGCAAAGCTGTTTAAATATGAACTCAGACGTGTCAGCAGAAATGGGTCTCTGTTATATTTGGTGAGCGCCCAGGCCAGGGATGGAATTATTTACAGTGATCTCCCCAAATTAATTTTTTGCTCCGTGATTTGCAAATTGCTAAATGATGACTGGGACCGAAATGGAAGTTTCTGTATGATCACTATTCTCACTCATTATTTCTACTATATTTCTCCTGTGCTGCTGATCTGGGTCAGGGCAGCATTGTAGACTCTCAGATTTGGAAGGGACCTCTGAGGCATCCTTGGCTAACCTCTACTTAATCAAGATTTCCCTTTTCAACATTGCTGACAAGTGGTCATCCAGCCTTTATTTGAAGACCTCCAGTCACAGAGCATTTGCTACCTCCTGAGGCAGCCCATTTTACTTTTGTCAACCAAACCGACCTCTAACCTGCGAGTGGCTGGAGTGGGACACAGCAGGTCAGAGACAAGGGAGGCAGGAATCAAACAAGTTTAATTTCAAAATGGCGGAAACAGCTTGCAAGCAAGGAGGGGATCTAGACACATGTGCCAGGGCCCCCACTCTGAGTGGGGAGACCCACTTTAGTGTAGGCAATACTTATACCTATGGCTATGCAGTGAGCTGTTGCCCTGACAGTGGCAGGGTAACAGCAACAATGACAAGTTTGCTTCATAGCAACGCTTCATGACTGGAACATGGATATGGCAGGTGCTTGTCCAAGCTCAGAGAACACCTGGTGCTGGTCAAAGCAATACAATAATTATATGAAACAATTCTGGGATTTTGCTGTAGCTGAGATCATCCAGAGGGTGAATGAAGAGGATTGTTGTTATGCTAGGTTCAGGGCACAGCTTGCTTTCTGGGCCTTAGCTCTAGAAAACAAGGTGTGTCCTAATAGCTTGACACTTTTGACCAGTTCTAACAATAACAAAATTTGTCACTTGGCAACTTCTACCTGTTGCTCTTTGTTCTGTCCCCTGGGTCCAAGCAGACTGACATCTTCAGCTTAATCCTTCTTCTAGATGATACTTCTTTAATAATCTTCTTCCCTTCTTTCCCCATTATCATTTCTTCTCCAGGCTAAATATCCTCAGACCTCTTTCCTATATGGTTATAATTTGAAGGGCATTGGAAGATCATCCAAAAAGCTTTCCTCTACCACCTGACCAATTATCTGAAACTCATATTTTGGTTAAAGATAGCACAATGGAGTGGAAAATATATTATACCTGGAGTCAAGAAAGACCTGAGCTTGAATCCCAGTTCTAATATTGATCAGTTATGTGCCTTTGGGCAAGTCACTTAGCCTCAATTTCCACATCAGCATGAAAGGGTACACCTTGAGGGAATCCTTATTCTCTGGCTTGGTGCTTTCACCCTGGTGATCTAGAAATGTCAATTTCTGTCACTTCCCATAAAGGTAGTCACCGTCTTTCCACACAGGTTCACAAGACTCCAAGCATGAATAATTTTATTTACAAGATAACAATGAATTGGATTTACTTCTGAGTTCATAAAAAATTAACTATATCCCTCCAGCAATCAATCTTCCTCTAGAGGCCTCTATGATTTCTGTGACTTAGAGGATTGCCCTTAGTTAGGCTCCTATGAGGGGCAGTTAGAGTTGTGGCCTATTGGTGCCTTTCTGCAGATCTGTTTGACTCCTAGAACATGTTACTAGCTGCTGTTCCACTTACATGCTCCTTTTGGAGACAGATTTTAGACATTAACGCATAGATTTGTAATTTTCCCACTAACAGGTGTTGGGTATTCTGAAAAACATGTTTGTCATTGTTCTCAGCTCCTGGAAACTTGACTTGTCCATGCCATGGCCATCTGACATGATAGTATGTAATTACCAGGGCTCAGAGTATGAATCTTGAGTCTTCCAAGATGGATCTTAAGTTTTTTTTTTGTCCCGGTAAGGTCCTTCCAATACCATGCCAATCTATGAAGAATCAAAATTGCAAAGAGTAATGGAGAGATGACAATGGGTTCTGGTAGTCTGCAGCATGTTACAAGTGATGACCTTTGGACACGGAAAGGTAGAAAGAAATCATTAAGGAAATATGCTCAGAGAAAGTGGTGGACCAGGTACATAGCTGGAACCTCTAACAATTTACTTCAGTTCAGTGAATCTTACTCTGTCAGACACTGTCCCTGGTTCTGAAGACGTAAAGATAAGAACAAAACACTACAATTCTGTTGGCCAAGGAGTTTCCATCTTACAGGGAATTCCACAAGCACAGAGACAATACCTTATAGATCACGTTAACTTTTAGATCACATTAAGGTTTGAAAAATGCTTTAAATCATTTCATTTGATCCTTACTACCATCCCAAGCTAGCTAGGTGGTTTTATTCTCATTTTCCATATGAGGAACCTGGGGTTCAGAAATGTTAAATGACTTGCCCACCATCACAAAGCTAGTAAGAATCAAAGGCAAGATTTGAACTCAGGAAGATGACTCTTCCTGATTCTAGGCCTGACACTTCATCTACTGTACCACCTAGCTGCCCTTAGTTTTCCTAAATGCCAGAATTAATAATACTTGACAGCTCTTTCCTTGTGGTAAGTACATGTTGACTTGGTAACTGAAATTTAAAAGATTTTAAGCTCTGTGGAGACAAGTTTTCCATAATTAGAAGGAATTAATATTTTCCATAATGAGATTGGCAAGTTGGTTCTTAGACCACAGTACCCATATTGATCACAGAAAGTATTGGACATCTTTAAATGAATAAAGACTTTTCATTCCTCAGTCCTTTTGTTGTTGTTGAATAATAATAATAATAATGATAATTCATTTGTAGAGTCCTTTAGAGTTTACAGTGGGTCTTTATAGTAGCCCTATAGGGTAGTTGGTACAAATATTATGATTCCCCACTTGATAGATGAACTAAGGTATAGAGGGACTGACTTATCCAGGTCAGGTAGTATCAGAGATAGGACTAGAACTCAGATTGTCTGATTTCAAGTCCAATGCTCTTTCCACTACGTTGTGCTGCATGGTAAGGAGCAGTGTAACAGACAGAGTGGGTAGCAGAACTGAGTTCAAATCTTACCTCTGACACATATTGTCTGTGTGACCCTAGACAAGTCATTTAACTTCTCAATGTTCTAGGCAACTCTCTAAGTCTCTAAGTTGCAGAGACAGTGCTCACCTACATTGGTAGAAGGAGCTTCCCCACCTCCTCCAGGCTCTCCATACCAATGAAATCACAGGTCCAGTGTATGGTCACAATACCTGGGAAAAAACCCATGAGATTTGTGGTATAATAATGAACATTTTTATTTTGATTTATGTTTTACTTTACCAATATGTGGTGAGACTTTGTGAATTTCTATGAGAATTAGCCCATGAGCTATGATTCTATTTCTTATCCACAGAGAAAAATCTGTCATGGCAGATGAGTTGTGACCTCCTAGACTGAGCTAATGTTATATGCCCAATGGGTATCTATCTAGTCCTTTGGAACATGAAGTTAGGAGTGAGCTCAGCTGGAATAAATACAATCAGAAGCTCTAGGCTGGGTGTGACCACAGTTTTCATAACTGCTCACTCCTCAGATGCCTGCTTTGTGTGGGGTCTGTGAAGATTGTAATGAAGACACAAGGGAAGGAGGAATCAGTCCCCAACACTGTAGAGGCTACACCTGCCCTGCTCTTCTCAGGTTCCATTGGTCTTTTTCTTACCACATACTCTCACCACATACAAACTAGCTTGATCCAAGATACACCAGTTCCCTTCCCAGTATCTGACTTCCCTAAGTATTCTGTTGAAAGGGTTTTGATAATAAGCCAGTTCAGCTATTTCAGATTGTTCCAAGGGATTCTCCTTCTCTTCCTTCTCCTCACCCCTGAAAGGGGATACCACTACCCTTTTCTGACTCTATTTAATACCCATTCTTCCTGGGGCATTGAGCACTGACTCTGGAGTCAAGAGGACCTGAGTTCAAATCTGGCCTCAGTCACTTTCTACCTGTGTGATCCTGGGCAAGTCACTTAAACCTGTTTGCCTCAGTTTCTCATCTGTAAAATAAGCCAGAGAACAAAATGGCAAATCACTCAAGTATCTTTGTCAGGAAAACCCCAAATGTGGTCATGGGGAGTCAGACACAACTGAAACAACTCAACACAACCCATTCTTCCTATGATACTTACAATTTAAACTTTGCTTTGAAGGGAAGGAAAAGAAAGGAATAAGCATTTATATAATGCTTACTATGTGCCAGGCACTGTGCTAAGCATTTCAAAAATAATATATCATTTAATCTTCCCAACATTGCAAGCTAGTATGTGTTATTATCATTCCCATTTTATGGTTGAGGAAGCTGATACAAACAATTTAAGTCACCTCACATAACTATTAAATGTCTGAAGTCTTATCTGAACTCAGTTCTTCTGGACTCTAGGCCCAGTGTTCTATCCACTGCTTCACCAGCTGCTTCCTTTGGAATTAAAATATCTCTAGAGGTGGCACAAACTAGAACACTGTCATCAATGAGTGGACAAGGATTGTTTCTAACCAGCTCTGCTAGCATACAGCAGAGCAATGCTTTTACCTCAAGGAGTTCTTGAGATAGTCATCACTGTTATAATTGATAGGAGCTCCAATGTCCTCAGTCTTTCTTTTAAACATCAATTGGCCCTTTTGATTAGATTGTGAGCCCCTGAGGGCAGGGACTGCCTTTTGCTTCTTTCTGTATCCCCAGTACTTAGTACACTGCTTGGCACACAGTAGGCACTTAATAAATGTTTACTGATTGGTTGATTGACCATCTCCTCTGTTTTGAAACTGTCTTCTTCATGGTTTCTGGATACTGAACTCTCTTGATTCCTTTCCTTCTTTTCTAACCATTCCTCCTCTGTCTTCTCCTTCTTTATATTTCTTAAATATGGTTATTCCTCAAGTTTCTATCCTTTTCCTCCTTATCTTGCCTCTCAAGTCCTTTTGATGTTTACAAAATCATTGGTGACCTTTGAGAGAGTCTCAGTCTCTCTCTCCCTCTTTCCCTCTCTCTCTCTCTCTCTCTCTCCCTCTCTCTCTCTCTTTCTGCCCCTCCCTCTTTCTCTCCTTCTCTTTCTTCTCCTTTCTCTCCCTCTTCCTCTCCCTTTCCCTCTCCCTCTCTCTCTCCTTATCTTACCCAGCTTGGAAATATAGTAGCCTTTCACAGTCCTGATGCAACTACTGATCAGCATGAAAGCTTTGATCTTCTCCTTCTGACTTTGTTTCCTGAACTATCACCCCACTCCCAAGAAGATGACTGTGCTTGTGCCAGACTTAGTGCTGACACCTAATTGGCTGAGCCCCCTACAGCTCAGAACTCTCGAGTTCAAGCAATCCACCTACCACAGCCTCCCACAGAAGCAGGAATTATAGATGCGTGCCCCTGCCTCCTTCAACTTCTTTCAGTGGGTAGATGAGAGTTCATATTGTAAGAGAAATGATAACCAATATTTTTAGTGCTTAAAGCACTTTACAAACATGAGGTCATAGATTTAGGACCAGAAAGAACCTCAGAGGTCATCTAGTTCGTGGGTTCTTAACTTGGAGCCCATCATGGATAGATTTCAGAGAATTTATTAATTTTGAAAAAAACTTTGGTAACTTTATTTCACTTTAATTGGTTTCCTTTGTAATCTTATGTTATTTATACATACATACAATGTATAAGATTTCATGAATTTTTATGTATTAAAAATATTCTGAGAAGGGGACCCTAAGGCTTCACCAGACACTACCTAAGGGGTCCATGACTCAAAAAAAAGGTTAATTCCTGGTCAAGTTCCCTCCATCATTTTGTAGATGAGGATCCTAACCTGAGGCTCAGAGAGGTGAATTGTGCTATTTAGCACCCAGTGAGGTATGTACTACAGGTATCATCATCCATATTTTCTAAATAGGTAATGTATCTAATAATTAACAAATATTTATTTTTAAAAAATAATTTATTTTTCCAATTACATATAAAATAATTTGTTAGCATTCATTTAAAAATGTTTGTGTTCCAAATTCTTTCCCTCCTTTCCTCTCCTCCCACATCATTGAAAAGGCAAGCAATTTCATATGAGTAATACATGTGCAGTCATGCAAAACTTATTTTCATATTAGTCATGTTGTGAAAGAAAACACAAACTAAAAAAACCACACCAAAAAATAAAGAACGTGAAAAACACCATGCTTCAATCTGCATTCAGACTCTGTCAGTTCTTTTTCTGGAGGTGGATAGCATTTTTCATCATAAGTCCTTTGGAATTGTCTCGGATCATATTGCTGAGAGTGGCTAAGTCATTTGCAGTTCTTCATTGCACAGTACTGATTTTACTGTGTATACCATTCTTCTAGTTCTGTTCACTTCACTTTGCATCAATACATGTGAGCCTTTCCAGGTTTTTTTGAAAGCATCCTGCTCATCATTTCTTATAGTACAGTAATATTCCATCACGATCACATGCTACAAATTGTTCAGCCATTCCCTGATTGGCATCTCCTCAATTCTTTGCCACCACAAAAAAGAGCTGCTATAAATGTTTTTGTAGATATAGGTCCTTTTCCTTTTTTTAAAAAAAAAATCTCTTTGGGATACAGACCTAGTGGTGGTATTGCTGGATCAAAGGGTATGCACAGTTTTATAGCTCTTTGGACATAGTTCCAAATTGCTCTCCAGAATGGTTGGATCAGTTCACAACTCCACCAACAATGCATTAGTGTTCCAATTTTCCCACTTCTCCAACATTTATCATTTTCCTTTTCTGTCATATTAGCCAATCTGATAAGTATGGGGTGGTATCTCAGAGTTATTTTAATTTGTATTTCTCTAATTAATAGTGATATAGGGCATTTTTCATATGACTATAAATAACTGATTTCTTCTTTTGAAAGCTGCCTGTTCATGTCCTTTGACCACTTATCAATTGAGGAATGGCCCTTATTCTTATAAATTTGACTCAGTTCTCGATATACTTGAAAGAAATGGTCTTTATCAGAGAAAGTTGTGTAAATTTTTTTTCACAGTCATGATTATGAACTGTATTTTTTCTTCCATCCTATTCCCCCCTCCCCATTTATCCTTCTTTCTTTCTCTCTTCTGCTTTCACCCTGTCCTTCCCCAAAAATGTTTTACTTCTGACCACCACCTCCCCCAATCCACCTTCCCTTCTGTCACTACCCCCCCATTCCCTTTCCCTCCTACTTCCCCATAGGGTAAGATAGATGTCTATACCCAGTTGAGTATGTATGTTATTATCTCTTTGAGCCAATTCTAATAAGAGTAAAATTCAAGTGTTGTCTACCCCCACCTCTCATTTTCCTCTCCACTATAAATGCTAATTCATGACTCTTTTATGTATGATGATTTACCCCAATCTACCTCTTCCTTATTCCTTCTCCCAATGCATCTTTTTCTCATTCCTTAATTTTATTTTTTTTTTATATTATCCCATCATAGTCAACTCACACCCATGCCCTCTGTCTATGTATACTTCTAACTGCTAAAGTTCTTAGGAGTTACAAGTATCATTCCATGAGGGATGTAAACAATTTAACTTATGGAATCCCTTATGATTTTTATTTCTTTTTTACCTTTTTATGCTTCTCTTGAGTCTTATATTTGAAAGTCATTTTTTTTTCTATTCAGCTCTTTTCTTTTCATCAGAAATGCTTGAAAGTCCTCTATTTCATTCAATGTCCATTTTTTCCCCTGAGGGATTATACTCAGTTTTGCTGGGTAGGTGATTCTTGGTTGTAATCCTATCTCCTTTGACCTCAGGAATGTTATATTCGAAGCCCTCTGGTCCCTTAATGTAGAAGCTGCTAAATCCTGTGTTATCCTGACTGTGGCTCCACAATATTTGAAAGGATTCTTTCTGGCTGCTTGCAATATTTTCTTCTTGACCTGGGAGCTCTGGAATTTGGCTACAATATTCCTGGGAATTTTCATTTTGGGATCTCTTTCAGGAGGTGATTGGTGGATTCTTTCAATTACTGTTTTTACCCTCTAGTGCTAGGATATTAGGGCAATTTTCCTTGATTATTTCTTGAAGGATGTGCTCTTTTTTTTTTTGATGATGGCTTTCAGGTAGTCCAATAATTTTAAAATGATCTCTCCTTGATCCATCTTAACAAATATTTATTAGGGAGCCTCTATATGCCACAGACCATACTAAATGCTGAGAATACAAAGATTATGCTGAAACAGTCCTTGTCTTCATGGAGGTAACAATGACCATTCTGAAGTAGGTGTCATTCCCAAGCCTTCCTCACTCCAGGTCCAAGACTTTATTCCACTACAATTCATTCTTTCCACAAGCATTTATTAAGTGCCTTCTATATGACTTAGGGGATAGTGTGATCTTGGCATCAGGAAGACCAGAATTCAAGTCTTGCCTTTGCTGTGTCCTTGCTGTGTGTTCTGTGGAAAGTCACTTAAACCTCTTAGCATCTGAAGCAACTCTCTGTCTCTAAGTTGCTGAGAAAGTATTCACCTGCATTGGTGGAAGGCATTCCCTCATCTGGGAATTCCTTATACCACTGATATCACAGGTCCAGTCCTAATCCCTGTCTAACTCCATCCTAAGCAGTGTGAGTAACTACTAGCTGCATGAAAAACACTTGGAGTTGGTTGGAGTTTCTTTTGTATTGTATCTCTCCCTGCCAAATTTCTCTGAGGTCTCCCATCTCCTCTCACCCTCTTCCTGTAAACATTCTCTAAAAGTTGGTGTAATTTGCCCAAGTATCTATTTGTTGTGACAGATGGGATTGAGGTAAAAATGCTTAGAGGATCTTAGCATCCTTTCTAGAGCTGTGGGGAGTGTGTGTGTGTGTGTGTGTGTGTGTGTGTGTGTGTGTGTGTGTGTGAGAGAGAGAGAGATAAACAGAGAGACAGAGACAGAGAGAAAGAGACAGAGATAGAAAGGGATAGAGACAGAGAAAGACAGAGAGAGAGAGAGATATTTTACATAATGTGTACATTTTATTGCACATTTCCAAAAAGAGTACAGTGATTGATACTGTTCAAGTTTTGCAGGAGTGAATCATATCATAATCAGTAAGAAATGTAATAATAGGGTAGTTGAGATTTTGTATTTTAAAACACATTCCTGCACAATTACTCTCCCATTAAATGCATACAAAAAACTTAGGTTAGAAATCATGATTGGGATCACATAAATGCTAAGTGCCTGAGTTGAAAATGAAAATTGTGATGTAAGTTGAAATTCACTATTTGACTAAATTGACAAAACAGTGAAATTCCAATTGATCTATTTTCCAGTGACTTGTGCTTTTTCAATTTTTCTTAACTAAAACTATGCTTTAGGAATTACAGTTCCATGTACACATTGTAGATATGCCATCTATATTTAAATGCTTTTATTCCAATATATGTTTTAAATTTTCCATTCTTTTTTTAAAGACTGTGAATATTTGATAATGTGACTGAAAATTAAAGACTAAAAAATCATGGAGGATTTCAATTTGTTTTTAAATTACAAATTACAAGGATAATTCACTCCCTAAATGTTACAGTGCTTGAAGAGAATACATGGTAATAAAATAGTAGCATACTAATTTTTTTAATGGGCAGGTCGGTGGTACGGCAGATAGAGTGCTGGGCCAGGAGACAGGAGGATTCATCTTCCTAAATTCAAATCTGGCCTCAGACACTTATGGGCAAGTCCCTTAACCTTGTTTGCCCCAGTTTCTGCATTTATAAAATGAGCTAGAGAAGGAAATGACAAACCACTTCAGTATTTTTGCCAAGAAAACCCCAAATGGGGTCACCAAGAGTAGAACACGACTGAAAAAATAATTTTTATTAGGGTTCCTATAGCCTTTCTATGTTTAATTTAAACTAGTCTTTGTATTTTGGTCTAAAGAATAATTCATAAAATCACAGAATTTCAGACCTGGAAGATATCTCAGCAACATACAACAAGTCTTGTTCTTAGGGTAGCTAGATGGGGGAGCAGATAGAGTGTAGGATGTTGAGTAAGGAAAACCTGAG
Source organism: Vombatus ursinus (assembly GCF_900497805.2). NCBI lineage: Eukaryota > Metazoa > Chordata > Mammalia > Diprotodontia > Vombatidae > Vombatus > Vombatus ursinus. The sequence goes on along the minus strand of NW_020954551.1, from coordinate 6,986,262 downwards.
TTCAAATCTGGCCATAGACATTTACCGTCTATCTGTGTGACCCTAGGGAAGCCATTTGTTGTCTTTTTGCCTCAACTTCCTCATCTATAAAATGGGAATAATAATAGCACCTACCTCCTAGGGTTGTTGTGAGGATCAAATAAGATAACAGCTATAGAGTGCTCAGCATGGTACTCAGTACAGTACTCAGCAGAGTACCTGGCCCATAGCAGGAGCTATATAAATGTTGGCTATTCTTATCACTATTCTTCCACACCATAAACCACCAGACACTTGAAAATAGATCTGAAGTCCCAACTGAGTCTACTGTTTTCCAGGCTGGTCATCCCCAGCTGCTTCACTTGATCCTTGTACAGTATGGACTAAGGCTGTCTGCCATTTTGGGTGCCCATCTCTATATATGCTTTGTTAGGAATTTAAGTAGAGATTCTTTTCCCTTTAAAAAAAACTGACAGCCTTTGTCTCCAGTTTTACAACTCTTTTTCTCTTCTTCATAATCTTTTAATGATTTCATATTTATGTTCTGAAAGTTTTGCCTTTAGTTGGCAGCAGTTAGTGAAAAAAAGAAACCCACCTGTGCTCCTAAGGTCCTCAGTTTATGGCTTTAAACTTCATAATCTTCTAAGCAACATTTTATAGCTTGTTTCTTTCATTACCATTTGTATGTATTAACCTATGAATCACCAGAAGCAGGTGTTCAGTTGCTTCAGTTGTATCTAACTCTTTGTGACCCCGGTTGGGATTTTCTTGGTAAAGATACGAGAGTGGTTTGCCATTTCCTTCTCCAGCTCATTTTACAGATCAGGAAGCTGAGGCAAACAGGGTTAAGGAACTTGTCCAGGGTCACACAGCTAGTAAGTATCTGAGGCTGGATTTGAATTCAGGTCTTCCTGGCTCCAGGTCCAGCCCTCTATCCATTGCACCACCTAGATGCCCCAGCAGGACTTGGTCATAAGGCTTGAAAATTCTTGGGATATCCCCCATCTTGGGAGATTCTGGGGATATGAACCCCAGAAAGAGAGTCAGTGGTCTATTGTCAGGCTGCTAACTAACCACCTCAGTTTTCTTTAGCAGGAAATCACCACCCGTGTTAGACATGCATGGGGCAGGCACTGTGTATAAGAGTTCCTGCTTTTGGGGTGTGTATGAAAACCACTGCTACTCTCCTCTTCTACTGACCTTTCCTTGGTAATCTCTGGCCTGACTTTTGAGTGACAAGCAAGATTCTCAGTTTTTTGTTATTCTCAATAGTAACTCTTGGGGTGAATTTCCCTGGAGAACTAATTCAAAATGAACATTATTTTGAAAATGATTAACTGTGGTAAATACTCTTTACTCTAAGATAACGACAAAAGCTTGCAAATGTGTAGTTGTGGGGTTAGAAGGTTGATCTCTCCCCTGTCAGAGCCTGACTGACCATCCTATGAAATTATTATTATTATTTTTTTTAGGCAATTGGGGTTAAGTGACTTGCCCAGGGTCACACAGCTAATAAGTGTCAAGTGTTTGGTCTCAGGCTGGATTTGAACTCAGGTCCTCACGACTTCAGGGCTGGTGCTCTATCCACTGTGCCACCTAGCTGCTTCCATCCTATGAAACTATAAGGGCTGTTGCCCATTGACTGGGTCAAGATTGACCCTATTCCTGGTGACCTTTTTTTTTTTTTGCTTTTTAGGTGAGGCAATCGGGGTTAAGTGACTTGCCCAGGGCCACACAGCTAGTGAGTGTTATGTGTCTGAGGGAGAATTTGAACTCAGGTCCTCCTGACTCCAGGGCCAGTGCTCTATCCACTTCACCACCTAGCTGCCCCACTGGGTGACCTTTAAAAAACTAATTCTGCCAATACAGGAGTCAGAGTTAAGACAAGAAGCAGTTTTGTGGGATGTGATCCATGTGTCTCTAGCAGAGGTAAGAGGTATAAGGGGTAGGGGGATTTTTTTCTCTTCCCATTGGCCATTGAGAATCTGGCCAATTCCATTGGCCATGGCATCTTACAATGGAGCCAGTCACCCAGTAGGAGGCTGTATCCAGGAAAAAGCAGAGAGAAATAGAGAGTTGGAGTAGGAAGCAGGGTCAGGGAGCATGACCCTTGGCAGTTGAAGAGGGCCAACTGTGGATTCTCGGGAAGTTGGGACATGAGATGCGCAGAGAAGTCGGCCCAGAGAGCTCACAGATTCTGAGCTTTAGAAGAAGCAGAGTGAGGATGCCATGAGAAGAGAAAGGTCATCGGGTCCGTGCAGTACAAGAAGCATGACTTGCCTGGGCCACATGTGTTTGCTCACTACTAGCATACTCTGTATCCACTCTTTTCATGTGTGATCTGTGTATCTTGTGGGACTATGCGCCTCAGGTTCATGAGAGGAGTGTTTTTGGTTACTGTTCTTATCAGCCATCTTAGGAAATGTGTTTGCTTTGAGCTAGTTTTGTCTACTGATGGACCATAATGGGTAAGTTCACTGATGGGTGTCTATGAGCTCTAGTTTTAGGATGCATGCTCAACAGAGCACCCTTTGAACAGGGGAGTAGTCACTCTACTAGGGACCCAACCCACAAACCCCGTGAGTGCTGAGTTGGGGGGGGTAGTTCCAGAGGGAGCTACAACTCTTGTATAATGCTTCACAAAGCACTTGAACAACCACTTGCTCTTCCTAACAACTTTGTGAGATAGGTGTTCATTCATTGCTTTGATGGGCATTGATTAAGTACTACCTACTACGTGCAAGTCATTGCACTTACTGTGTGTCAGAAATATAGACACAAAAGCAAAACAGACTTTAACCAGCTTATGTTCTACCGGGAGGTTACAACTTGTATACAGATAAATGAATAAAAAGTACATGCAAAGTAATTACAGAGGAAGACAGCACTAACAACTATGCCTCTTCAGCTGGTTGTTGAACTGAGTCTTAAAGGAAACTGGAGATTCCAAGAAGTAGGGGTGATGGGGCGTTCTTTCTAGGAATAGGGGCAGGGGACAGAATGTCATGTACTGTGTGTGGGGAATAACAAATAGACCAATTTGGATGGAACATCGATTACCTGAGGGGCAGGAGGAATGTAAAATCAGTTTAGAAAGTTAGTTTGGAGGTAGGCTGGAAAGAGATTCAAATGCCAAACAGAGGAGATGGTGTTTTCTCCTGGAAGCAATAGGGAGCCCCTGACATTGCTTAGACAGGGGAACGATGATATGACCAGGCCTGTGCTTTAGGAATGTCCCTATGGCAACTTGTGTATGACAGATTAGAGAGGTGGAGAGGTTAGATGCAGGGAGATCAGTTAGGAAGCTTTTTCAACAGTGGAGGTGAGAGGTAACAAGGGCTTGACCTAACTGTAAGTGTATAGCAAGGGATAGACTCCAGAAATGTTGTAAAGGCAGGATCAACAATACTTGGCAACTGATTGGATGTGTGAGGTGAAGACAAGTAAAGACAGGCTGGAAGAATTCTGGTATACTGAACAGAAATTAGAAAGAAGGAGGGAGGTAATTATGATTCCTTCCCCACTTTTTTAAAACATAACTAAAGTAAGGTTCAAATAGTAAAATAACTCATCCAAGGTCACATAGCTAGTAAACATCTGTAGAATGAGAGATGTCCCTACCTCTGAGGTCCTCTGAGGTCCCTACCAGCTCTAAATCTCTGGTCCTATAGAGACACTAGGATTCAAACTCCTGGTTTTCTGACTCTGAGTTACATGTCCTTTCCACAACATCACACTGCTTCTCAATGGTAAATCTCCCTTAATGGTATCTTTAGCCTCATTAGTACAGTGACAAAGGATGTGTAAAGAGATCAGCTTGAAGCATTGTAAGATGCTGTTGTCAAAGGAATCCTAAAGTGTGACTTAGAGTTCAAAAAGGTTTTTTAAAAATATATGTATTCTCGTACTTGACACACTGATAATTCTCTATTAACTGGAATATTTGGTTAACTGGAAAGTTCCATTTTGTGAATAGACTAGAGAAGACAATTGAGTTTAGTGGGCCTTTTTTGATGGTGGTGATGTCAAAGAATACCCAAGAGTCTGTATATTGCATGATAGTGGAATATCATGGATATCATTATGAAAAGGCTGCAAAATCTTGGGCTAAAAGAAGATGTTTTTCTCTCTTGCTAGCCCAGTGAAAGCAGTTTTTCGAATCCGATTTCAGGAAGTATTTCTAAGTGAGAATAAGAACCAATTAAAAATAATAGTAATGAAAGAGTTTTATAGAATAATAAATGACACAATCTCATCTTTTTTGACTATGTTAGAAGTCTTTAATTGTTTATACATAATCTAATTAAATGTCTTTAAAACATGATCAGCTAGGGCAGGCTTGTTCTTCTCACAAAAATGATTTACTCATTGGCGGAATTCAATGAACAAATTAGCAGTTGTGGGAATTTCTCTCCTCCCAATGTTTTAAGTAATTCAAATTCGGTGTCAGATATTGACCTATAGAAGACTTTAAGTCATTAGGAAATTGAACCCAGATGGATAGCCTTTGCTTGAATCATTCTAATCTGTTGGGATTCTTGAATAATAAAGCAAATATATACGTGGTAATACTACTAACGGGGCAGCTAGGTGGTGCAATGGATGGAGTGCTGGGCCAAGAGTCACAAAGATTCATCTTCCTGAGTTCAAATCTGGCCTCAGACACTGACTAGCTGTGTGAGCCTGGGCAAGTCACTTAGCCCTGTTTGACTTAGTTTCTTCATCTGTAAAATGAGGTGAAGAAGTAAATGGCAAGCCACTCCAGTATCTTTGCTAAGAAAACCTCCAAAATGGGGTCACAATGACTGAAAATGACTGAACAGTAAGTAGTAGCTTAGGAAATCTTGGATTCAAATTCTGCCTCTGAAGCTTATTAGTTATGTGACTCTTGACAAGTTATTTCACCTTTCTGACTCAGTTTCCTTATCTGTGAAAGGGGGGCAAGAGTACCTCCTCATGGGGATAGTTGCAAAGCTCACATAAGATAATGAATATAAAAACTTTGCAAGGCTATAGAGATGTCACTTCTCATACAGGATGCCCCCAAAGTCTCAGTGTAGTTTAAAGTTTTAAATACCTTAAATAATAACTTTTTAAGCTCAAAACTGCCCTAAGACTTTTGGGTCACCCAGTATAGCTTGGTCTGGATACCTTCTCCTTCTCTGTCAGAAGGCATTATGTAAATGATATAGTACTATAGAAATGTATTGTTATTATCTTCATCACCTCTTCCTAGCCAGAAAGGTCAAAGGCATACCAGGTAGGGAGGAGGCTAGAGACTTTTACGTATAGGCTATCAGCCCTTTCCTTCCTTTTCCTTTCCTTCCTCATCTGTAAAATGAGAGTGTTTTGCTAAATGACCTCTGAGGTCGTTTCCAGCTTTAAATATGGGACTGTAGAACTTGAAGACACTTCAGAGAACACCAAAGCCCCTCTTTTATTTGAAGGTAGAAAAAGGAAATGAAGCGATCTGTCCAAGGTCACGTGACTAAAAAGCAAATGGTAGACCGGAGTTAGGATCCAGGTTTTCATACTCTTAGTGCAATTCTCATTCTGCCATGAACTTATATCTTTGGCTGAATGTTTTATAATGGGATTTGATGATTTTAAAATTTTGGAGTGGCATGCTTATATAGGCTGTCCCAAAAGTCTTAGTGCAGTGTTAAATTCTTCATCCCTCTTCAGGCTGTAAGGCTGACTCATCTCCACAAGGCTTTTTCTATCAGGCCGTAGAAACCTTTCCATCCTGGAAGCTCATTTCACCTACCCCTGGACTACTTCTCACATTGGAAGTATTCTTTGCTCCTGAAGCCTCACCTTCTGATTGGCTTATCCCAGAACCACTAAGATAAGGAGGCCAAGGCAAAGATGTTGTCACTTCTCTCCAGGCTGCATGGCTGACTCCTTTCCATATGACTTTCTCTACCATGCTCCCACACTGGATACCTCCTCTCTCCTCTCTCCATTAGAATGTAGGCTCCCTGAGGGTAGAGAGTCTTTTTCTTTCAGCTTCTATTTGTTTTCCCAATACCTGGCATACAGCAACCATTTAATAAATGCTTGTTGACTAGCTGCCTAATGGCTTAAAATTGCACTAAACCTTTTGGAATGCTATATAAATAAACAAGTTTATTTATATAGTGGGAATTTCTCCTCTCCAAATTTTTTAAGCAATTCAAATTCTGTGTCAGGTATCAGATTATAGATGACAGAGCAAGTATTTTGAGATGTGTGGGAATGGAGACAGATGGTTATCCACTGCTTATTTCAATTTAGACTGTTGGGATTCTGGAAGAATAAGTCAATATATACATGATAGGAATAAACACATATAAGAGGAAGTTATTATAGGATTTTACAATTATAAAATTCCATCACAATAACAACATTTTATAACTATATTCTTGCAACTAGAAACAATGTGCCATGTAATCATGTAATTCCTCCCCCACCCCAATATTTGCGTACTCAAAGGCTTGGTTGCAATTGGTTCTGATTTTCCCTTAATCCATGAATCCATAGTAAAATTGGAGTCATTTCAATGTTAGATTAAACATGAAGATATTAATAACTACTGACTTTTTTTAAATTGGTAAATTCTGGATATGGAAATGGAGACCCAGGAGAACAAAGGGATTTGTCCAAAGTCATGTGGCTAAGAAACACATGGCAGACATAGTAGATGTATTGGCAAATGATTGATGTGTATTGATCAATTTCTCAAGGGTGTATTGAGTAAGGTATATTCTGAGCAAGAGGGTGAAATGAGCTGGAATGTATGTCTAAACAAATAGAAGCACCAATTTCCTTTTCCTTGACTTTGTTACAAACTGTCTCTCATGTTCTCTCCCATAAATAATTCCTTTCACCAGTAAGGAGATACAAATAATTTTGAGTTCAGTGATGCAACAGGGCATTGCACATTATATGCCCGAAGTCTAGTTTGATATCACAATTTACTAAGTGGTATAGAGTTAATATTTTTTCTCAAGTATTACAGTTCGAGATAGTTTAAAATACTTTTTCAGACATTTAATAACTTTTTGCTGAAAATTTTCCTCTCATCCCATTTTAAAAATTATGCTTCTGGCAAACATGTTTTTAGGTGTGGAAAAGTACTCCCGACCTTTGCAATACCCTTTTTGAGGCTATTGTCACAAATGTTCTCATCTTCGCTTTTCTGAGAACCAAGTAACCAAGCACCTACTACATCCCAGGAATTGTACTGGAGTAGAAAGGCAAACAACAGTCCCTGCTCTCAGGTAGCTATTAGTCTAAAGGGGGAGACAGCTTGCAAACAGCTATGTGCAAACAAGCTACACACAGGAAAAATTGGAGATAATAAGAGGCACTAGCATTAAGGTGGATCAGAAAAATCTTATGGAAGGTGGGGTTTTAGATGGGATTTGGAGGAAGCCAGGAGGCAGAGATGAGGAGGAAGAGAATTCCAGGCATGGAGGACAGCAAGTGAAAATGCCCAGAGTCAGGAGATGAAGGATCTTGTTCAGGTAATAGCAAGGAGGCTGGTGTTGCTGGATTCCTAGGGTATGTGGGGATGAGTAAGATATAAGAAGACAGGGAAGATAGCAGCTGGCCAGGTTATGAAGTGCTTTGAATGCCAAAGAGAGATTTTTATATTTGCTACTAGAGGTGGTAGGAAGCCCTCAGGGTTTATCGAATAAGGGAGTTTGTTGTGGTTGGACTTACACTTTAGGAAGATCGCTTTGACAGCTGAATGGAGAATGGAATGTAGTGGGAGAGTTGTTGTTTGAGGGAGTACCACTAAGTATCTTGAATTTCCTTAGTGGGAGGGGAGGTGTTGAGGAGGAAAAAAAAGACAATGAGTCAGGCACTGACCTCGTTGAGGTGAAAGGGAGAGTTTCCTGGAGGTAGGTAGACAAAGTTACCAGAATTCTGATTTTGTAGTAGGTAATGGATTGAGTGAACCTCAAAGGAGGAGAGATTACTTGAGTGATCAAAGTGACAAAATGGGGCGAGGAGTATTCCAACTGCCCTCCCCCCACCCCACCCCCCACTAACAGTGAGTTGAAGGGAATGGAGTGAAATTACAACCAGTGCTGGAGATGGCAGCCAGGAAGGCTGTGTTATCAGGAGGGAGCCAAGTCTCAGAGCCAAAAGGTGGAAGGAGAAAAAAAAAAAAGGTGGGGCAGCTAGGTGGTGCAGTGGATAGGACACTGGCCCTGGAGTCAGGAGAGCCTGAGTTCAAATCCAGCCTCAGACACATGATACTCACTAGCTGTGTGTGACCTTGGGCAAGTCACTTAACCTCGATTGCCTTGAAAAGCAAAACAAAACAGGCGGAAAGAGGAAAGAAATTGATTTAAGACAAAAACAAACTTGTTACTGGTGGAGCAGAGAGCACAGTGGAAGGGATGGGTAAGTTTATAATGGGACATTTAAGGCAGAGTTTGGTCAAAGTTGAAAGTAATAAAGGAGGAGGCAATGGGGGAGGGGGAGAATAGGGTTCACATGACTGCTGGAGATTCAGAATCACTGGGATGGGGAGGGTAGGACCAGATAGGAGTTTGCTAATTAATCATGGAGGAATGAGTTTGGGTAGGTTATCAAATTGCTGCTACCAGTAACCCTCTTTAAAAGGAGGTATTAATGGACTGCTCCAGTCCTATCCAACATCTTCATGATTTCTTAGATCTTGGCCTATATGAGCTGTCTTATACCATAAGAATATAAAGAAAAGGGACAAGCTAACTTTTGGGTCTGTATTTCCAGAGCTTAACACTGTGCTTGGTACGTGATAAGCACTTAATCATTTCTTTTTCTTTCATTCATTCATTAACTCACAGAAACTTAAAAGCAGTGGGACTCAAGATGGGTCTTATTTAATCACAGTAATAGTTGTCATGTGATCAAAAAATTCAAGAGGAAGCTAGGATGCTTGGAAACCAAGGAAGTAGATGCAAATGCTTAGTAAAGAACAGCAGGACTGAAAGAATGACCAGAAACAGATATAGAGAATACCCAAACCAAGGCAATGACCAGAAATTCAAAACAAACACCAAAGCCTGCACTTTGTGGGGCAAGTCAGGCAGTGGGTGACTGGAGATGAGTCAAGATGGAGAACCAGGGCAATCTGAAATGAGGAACCTACTGAAATCTGCAATGTACAAAACTTAAGAAGATGTGAGGACTTGAGACAGGTTGCCATGCAACAGCAAATCCTTCTGAGTAATTTCTTTTTCTCAGTGAGCTGGTCACACCTTTCATGGTTCTTCGAGGGTCTGGCTTTCCTGGATTTGGGAGCTAGACAGTTGTGAAAATCAACTTGAAAAATAGATGTGAAAGCAATTTTGAAACTGAAAACTGTTTTCTATCATTTCCACCATTTCTCAGGTGTTTTGCATATATGCATGTGTGTAAGAAAAAAATAGATGAAGGTTTTTTTTTCCTCCTTTCATAATTCAGTGGATTGGTGATATTGTCTATGTGAGTATTACCTCCAGTGACAGAGTTAGCCATTCGTACACGCCTGCCCATCCTACACAGGCTTCCCATCAGTGTAGCACAATGAGGGATTCACCCAATGTGCAGGGGGCCTTTCTTCTGTTCTGACAATATGTGGATATGAAGGGAGCTCACAAGCTTTCTATTGGCTGTTCCTTACTCTTGTCACATGACCAGCTGTCCTTCTTTTCCATTTCTGCACATCTCTACTGACGTCCTTTATACATTTGGCATAATTCTTGGTTGATAATTTGTTACAACCTATTCGTATCTACCAGGAATCTCTTCAATGCCCTTTGGATAACCTTCAATGTTCATTCTTTGGAGATTCTGTATTCCATGAATCACAGCTGTTTAGCATCACTGGAAGAATATTGTTCAAAAGCTGAAATGGCCCGGGACTTTTAAAAGCATTATTCTACTTCCAAAAGGCCATCCAGGTCACTTCCCACTCAATTCCAGGACCAGTTGGTTCCTTGGCCATTCCCAGTGTCTATCCAAGATTTGTGGTTCCCACTGCACGTGAGAGCATGTATGATGAATGATCTTCATTTTCCAGCAGGGATATGAAGTCTTTTATAATCCTAAATTTTTAGTGCAATCTTCCCAAATGGTTTTGTATTTCACTTTGTACGTAGTTTTGTACAGGTTGTTTTTCTGGAGTAGAATGTAGGGTACTTGAGGGCAGAATCTATCTCATTTTTGCCCTTATATCCTTAGCACCTAGTGTAGTACCTGGCACATAGTAAGCCTTTCATAAATGTTTATAAAAGGAATGAATGAATATTTAGATAAGAATAGCTAACATTTATATAGCATTTACTATGTTCCAGGCACTGTGGTATGCACTTAACAATTACCTCATTTGATTCTCATAACAATCCTGGGAGGTAGTTACTATTATTTTCCCCATTTTACAGATGAGGAAACTGAGGTAGGAACCGGGCATTAAGTGACCGGCCCAGGTGTCACATAGCTAGTGTATGAGGCTGGATTTGAACTCAGGTCTTCCTGACTCTAGGCCCAGTTGCTCTACCCATTGTGCCACCTAGCTACCCCCAGAATTAAGTCAAACTCTTTTGAGTGATTATGTATATAGAATTACAGCATCACAGGACTCAGCAGGAAGGTACCTTAGAAGCCATCTAGTCCAACCCCATCATTTACAGATGAGGTAATGGAGGCGCAGGGAGATTAAGGATCTTTCCCAAGATTATATGGGTAGCAGTTGTCAGAGGTGGAATCTGAAAGTGCTTCCTCTGTCTCCAGAACCAGTGTTCTTTCCAGTCTCACTTAGGAGGTGCTCCAGTGTTCCAAGGCTTGATACAATCGATGCAACTTCATCCCAAAACAAAAGCACATAAGAAGGGGTTCTTGACCTTTTTTTTTTGCATCATGGGCCCCTTTGGCAATCTGACTTCCTCTCAGAATAATGTTTTTATATAATTGAAGGAAATGTGAAATTTCAATTAGAGGTTAGTGAAAATAAAGTTGTGTTTTTTTCCCATCTAAGTTCACGGACCTCTTGTGATCTAGAGGAATCCATCTTTCTAACTCTAGACATCCTCCATGACAGTGTTGATCCCCTTTGGCAAGCCTATATCCTGTGACCCATGATAACCAGAGGGTCACCAATCAAAGTCATCTCTTTGCAGTGTCTTGCCTGAAAGAGCATAACTCAGATTTTCATAAGACCTAGATAATTTCCTCCGTCCCTCATGACCAGCATCGATGCCTCTCAGGGTGAATTGGCTACGTGTATATATCTCATTCTCTAATGCCGTGTAATCTTTGAATGAATCTAAACAACACAAATGAAAATCTTGCTTTGGGAACATCATCTTTGGTGTGATGTGGACCATTCTGGATCAATATGTACATAAATCAATACTGTGAAGAAATCACAGTCCATCACCAATGGGAACAAGAACACACTGGCATTTAATTTATGGAGGAATCACTTGCTAGCCGGCAGCCATAATGGAATCCCTGGCTCCCTGTTCGAATTTATCCTGTTGGTCTTTATTCTACCACACCATCAATTTCTGCTTAGTGTAGCTGGTAATTTCTCTGGCTCTTGCAGCAGGCCATTTGTAATAGGCAAGATTGGAGGCGCATTGTAATAATTCATATTCTAATGGTCTTTATTCGTAACAATGTGTGACTTTGCAGTATTTCCTTGTAAATAAACCCTTAGACGTGAAAATAAAGGACCAGTGGAAATCTGGGATACGTATATTTGTCTCAGAGTGTTTGCAGGCTGAGAAATGAGCCCCCTGATGGAAGCAGTGGGAGCCATTTCCAATCCAACAGGCTCATATTATCGTAAAATTCTGTTGACATATTTGTAAAAACCAGCAAGTGTTCGGTAAGAAACTTTTGATCTTTTTTATTTTTTACTTTTAGATTTTATTGACGTTCTTTGTTTTTTATATCATACAGATTTCTGAATATACCTCCCCTGCCACACAAATATACATTGAATTCTCCCTGGTGACAGAAACAAGTTAACCAAAACCAATCAATACAGCGACAGCCTGTCTGCTAGTGGAAGGCATTTGCCACATCTGTAGCCTCTCCCCCCATTTCTCTAATGACAGGAGGAAAACTGTGTTCTGTCTTCTGTTCCCTGAGGCCATGATTGGTCAAATTTAGATTTAGAGTCAGATGGCATCTTAAAGACCATCTAGCCAGCTTCCTTCATTTTACCTTTGAGGAACCTGAGGCCCAGAGAACTGAAACTTAGGCTCACACAACTATGGAATGTCAGAGGCAGGATTTGACTCTAGGTTTTCTTTCTTTCTTTCCTTCTTTCTTTCTTTCTTTCTTTCTTTCTTTCTTTCGGGGGGGGGGGCTAGGCAATGGGGATAAGTGACTTGCCCAGGGTCACACAGTTAGTAAGTGTTATGTGTCTGAGGCCAGATTTGAACTCAGGTCCTCCTGAATACAGGGCTAGTGCTCTATTCACTGCACCACGTAGCTGCACCAACTCTAGGTCTTCTGACTCTTTTCTGTCCGCTATATGTGCTGGCCATTGCAATTAGTGAGGTCAGGTGCCTTTTCAACATTCTTTTTATTTATACTCTGGTAGTCATTGTGGTGTGGTGGCTAGAGAGCTGGCCTTGGAGTCAGCAAGTTCTGAGTTCAAATCCTGCCTCTGACCCCTACTTGGTTTGTGACCATGTCACCCCACAGAGCCTCAGGCAACTCTCTAAGCCTGTAACTTACAGAGTAGTTGCCATTCTAGATGGATGAATGGAATTTCCTAAAGGGAAGTTCCTGTTAGCGATGAAATCACAGATCTGGACCAAAAAACCCCAATCCCCACGCAATCATGCAGAGTCTTTCTCCTGCTGCCTCTCCCACACTCAGTTCCAACAAGTCTTCCTATGCTTCTCTGAAGCCTTCCTAGCTGTGTTTCTTCCAGCACAATAATATGTATTTCCGCACAATAATGTTCCAGTATCTTGAAATGTCATGACTTATTTGGGCATGGAACTTCTGACCTTTGCAGGGTCCAGTGATCACAATGCCAGACTAAATAGGGAATAGTTGATTTTTTTTCCCCTAGTGGATTCAACCACATTTTCTTTTGACTTTCTCATAAAGCAAATGCAGGATGTTGATGAAAATGGAAGCCGATGTTTCCCTTTATTTAAATATGTATCAGAATCTACCTACTTTTCTTCCTACTCACGGTCTTTAGGCAGGTGCTTCCCTGTCTTTACTAGCACCTGAGGGCTGGCTACATAGCTTTTTTTGTCTCCACCCCCACCAGAAGTTAGAGGAAGCTACCGCTGCTGTGAATGGGCATTGTCTCACAATGGAGGGACTACATGGTGTGGCCTTGAATCTGCTGTCTTCGCTTTACTGCTCTGATTCCCCTAGACCTCCTGCTTGGCTTTTGACCACTCAAACTATCTAATCCTTAAGAATCTATTCCATCTGGTTCTTGCCTGTCTGGTTTCTTGTTGACTATGTTCTCATGATGTCTAGTCCCTGAGCAGATGTGATCTGACTTCTCCCTGCCTGGTAATGGACCCAATGCCCAATGTCTAATATGTCAACCTTGAGTATATGTGATATGTTCAGACCCTCGCTGATTTCAAATTCACTGTTTTGCTCCAACTTTGATTCATTTTTTATTCATTTATTTTCATGTTCTTTTCCCACAATGTAATGTAAGCTTCTTGGGGACAGGGACTGTTTCATCTTTTCATCTTGGCATATTTTGTATTTCTTTATCAATTTTCATGTTATTTTCCCTAAGTAGAAACTCTCTAAGGGCAGGGGCGGTTTCATTTTTTGGTCTTGGTGTGTACGTAATTGGACATATTGAGCATCTAGTAAATGCTTTTTCATTGATTGTATAGTACGGTGCCCAACACAAAATGGGAACATAATAAATGCATATTGATTGATTCCTGTGTATATATGTATAACTGTATGTATGGACTCTCAACTCTCCTCTTGCCTAATTATCTGCCATTAGCTTTGATTTTCTGACTTCAGTATATTCTCTGGTTATTGTGGTCTTGGCTTCCTGTGTCATTATGTTCTCTCCACTGCTGTCTACACTTTTGACCTGTGCTTAGAGAAAACAAAGCCTGGGGATTTCAAATGAGAAAAGCCACTGAATCTCTCCCTTTTGTTCTATTATAGTTAATTTGAAAAGCAAGCTATTCCCTAATCTTTTTAATATTTGGTGGAGGTATTCTCACATCATACTATTTATTTTAATATTTGCCTATCGAGTATCCCAAATAAATATCTTTATTTCCACCAATGGAGATTTGGCACAAGAAATACCATGGGTTAGGTTGACAAGGGTTCTGATTCAAGGCTACTCTAACACACATACCCTTTCCTGGTCAGGCTTGGGTACTTGTGTCAGAACCCTATACCATTCAGGTATATCAAGTCATATCATCACTTTGCCCAGATGTTCAACTCACTCTTTGAGTTTTGACACTATGGCCCAGCATGAACTTAATCTTGACTTTCTGATCCACAAACTGTGGTACTTATTTCCACTGGAATAGGGGTAGGGACTGGACCTGTAATCTCATTGGTATGGGGAACTTTCAGATAAAGAAACTCCCTCTACCAATGCAAGTTGGCACCTTCCCTGTAATTTATCATCTTGCCTAGGGCACTGAGAGTTAGGTGACCTACCCAGAGTCACACAGCCAGTATATGTTAGAGACAAGACTTTAACTTTAAGTATTCTGGACTTAAAGGCCATCTCTCTATACTATACCATGGGACACCTCTTTTTACCTCCTTAAACTGTCTTAATCCCTATTTCTCCCCATATTCCCACAAAACAAAGTTGACTCAACTCTTCAAGGGCTTAGGGCTGGAATCACATCTTCAAATGTTAGGGTTGCAAACAAATTGCACCAACAGTCTACTCTAACTCTTACAATCTCTCACTCTTCCTTTAATTCTCATACTAGTATTCAACACCTCCTCTTTGGTTTACACTTAATTCAATTAAATTCAGTAAGAACTTACTAAGTTTGTTTAATTGAATTTATTAAACTCTGCACACTCTTGATAATTGTTCCATGTTCTGACAAATACCCAGGGACTACTGACGGACAGCTTCAGGAGAATGGCCTGATAATCCCTTATAGCCCAGGAGATTATTCACAACTATGATGAGCTGTGAATCCTATTAAGCAACTAGCATCGAATTAAGCAATGGACAGAATAGTATATGAGGGGTCTTACATTGGAGGTTAGTTCTGGTGGCTTTGTTCCCCTCTTGAGGAGGGAAAAGTATTTGGGTGGGGTCAGTGCTGGAGAATTGTGCTGGTGTGTGAACGCCAGATGGTAACTACCTTAGAGAGAATACTTTCCTTCTTCAGCTTGTGTGATGGTATTTTTTCCCTAGTTTTCCTCTTACCTATCTGACCACTCCTTCTTAGATACTTCTGTTGGGTCATCATCCTGATTCCATTCCCTAACCTGAGGGGTCTCTTAAGATTTTTTCCTAGGCTTTCTCTCTCTATAGCCTCTCTGCATGATGGTTTCCCTGGCCTCAGTTATCATTTCTATACAAATCTCTCTCTCTCTTTCTCTCTCTCTCTCCAAATACACACACACACACACACACACACACACATGCACAATAGTACATACATATATCGGTCCCAATTTCTTTTATAAATTTTAATTCTGTGTCACCAATTGCCCCTGAGAAAGTTCCATTTGAATATTATTTGAGTATCTCAAACTCAACACATCCAAGACTGAATTCATTATTTCCTCTCCTAAACTTCTTCTTCTTCTAAATTTCCTTTTCTGTTGAGGGCATGATTCCATTCTATCCATCCAGGTTCATAACCTTGAGATCATTCTCCCTTATTCTCCTTTACCCTCAATCTTTGTATCTAGTCAATTTCCAAGTATTATTGAGTATCATGATCACTCTCACATATTTCTTCTTCTCTCTACTAACCTATCTACTACCCTAGTCTAATCTTCCATCACCTCTTGCCTGGACTCCTTGACTTCCAGTTTCTCCTGCCTCTAACTCATCTTCTATACAACTTCCAGAATAATCTTTCTAAAGCACAGATATAACTCCTGTTGGCAGGAATCTTCAGAGGCTCACCATTGACTCTAGGATAAAATATAAACTCATTGGCTTGACAAAACCACTCACAATTTGGCTGCAGCCTACTTTTGCTGATTTATTTCAGATCACTCTCTATCATGCACTCTCTGCTCCAACCAAACTGTCTCACTTCCTTTCCTCTGATCTTGACTTTCCATTAATTGTCTCCATTCCTTTGCCCAAATTGTCCTACAGACCTGGAATGAGTTCCAGTCTAATTCCTATCTCTTAGGATCCTTCCAGGCTCAGTTTGGGGATTACCACCTACAGGAAGCCTTTCCTAATTACCCAGTTGTTAGTGCTTTCTTCTGTTTCAAATTACATTGCATCCATCTGTTTAAATATTGTATCCACTGAAGAGAATGAAAGCTTCTTGAGGGCTTTTTATCTTCAGTAGTTAGTGCAGTACCTTCTTCTTAGGTACTTAAGAAATAATTTCTTATTGAAGTGATTTATTGGTGATTTGTCATGCCACGTATAGCAAAAGGTGGTGATGAATAACCTGGTAAGGTTCAGGGAAGGACCACAAAGATTCATAAAGAAGATGTTTTAATATTCTTTATCTATTAGGGAATGCTACACAGTCTTTTACTTTTTTAAATCAACTCTTCATAGATTTTGGTTGTCAAAATTTTATCAGCAATATTTTAGGCACAGATTTTCTTCCAACCAACAACTTTTCCCCCCTAATTATAGCCACGTTGACTTTGTTCGTACAAAAGCTTTTAGATTTTATGTACTTGAAATTGTCTATTCTGGGCCAAATTTATGGAAGGATATAAACAAAAGTCAAATGGGATAGATGAGCATGGTTAGATTGTAATCTGTATCATGGGAGAGAATTACTACTTCATTGTTATCAGAGATCCATTGAAGTGTTGGACTATTATCTCCTCTGTTTCTTATTATGAATTCTCCTCCCCATAACTGTGACAGATGTGCCCTCTGATTCTCCTCTGTTTTCAAATGATGTGATCTCTAAAATTTAGATCATTTATCCATTTGGATTTGAGTATGGTTTATGGTGTAGGATGCTGACTTAAATCTATTTCTTGCTAGATCATTTTCTGATTTTCCCACTAGTTCCTACTGGATAGAACATTTCTCTGTTTTCTCTGTCTTGCCTTAGTTGAAAGAAAATGGAAAGAATCCATGTAGCAGGCTTGAATTACCTAGGTGTTATGTGTTTGGGTCCGTAGTCATATTCTTTGCTTTTCTGAAGCAAAGACACGGAGTTCTTAAAAAAAAGAATCCAACTGAAAATAATGTGTTATGGATTGAGCTCAGAGCTATACATTTGATCCTTGACAGCTAAGTTCAACTTTCTCAACTCTAGAGGAGAGGTGGCTTATAGCAAGCCCCTAGACATGATACAAAGCTTGCTGTGAAATTCAAGGGAGATGGGGAGAAGGGACCTCTCCAGCTCTGACATTTATTCACTTTGCCAACCTGGAAAAGTCATCTAAAGTTCAATATCATGGTAAAATGGGAATAATGATTCTTCCATTAGCCAGTGCTTTGTAAAATGCTTCATAAACAATCAGCTAAACTGACTCAGGAAAGCTGGTGGTTTAATTTTCAGTGTAAGCATTCACACCTTAGAAATCAACAAATGCTACAAATCAAGGCTTGACTTATTGTTATGTTGATTGTCTAGGCATAAGAAGGTGAAAGAGAAAATATTAATAATAGAGCTTGAAATTAAAACTGTTTCTTGAGTACATTTTTGTTGTTAAATACTGATTCTATGTAAATGTGAACTAGGTTCATAATTTTATCATTTGAAGAACATTACTTAGGGAATGCAATGAACCAGGGAGAAGAGAGTTCAGAAGAGGCAGCCTGGTGATCTGACACTTGGGAGAGAACTCCTCTTCTGGTTTTTCCCACTTAAAAGACAATAGTAGATAGTCCAGCTAATTCATTTATATATTGGTATAATTTTGGAATATGTTGTTAAAACACAACGTTGAGTCTTTTTAGCAACCATATCTAAGCCCAGGTATTTTAATGAGGATCATAACGTATTTCTTGCCTAATTTTTTTTTAAATTCTTAACTCAGCTTCTAACAATTGCCTGATTTTGTGCAGGGATTTAAAACATTTTTTAATGCCTTTGGTTGTTTCACATCAAAGTTATCTCCTACTATAATACCAGCTTTCCCCAGTAAACCTTTACTTGTAACAAAGAAAAATATTTGAGCAAAATCATCTGGAAAAAACCAACACCACTCTGACAACAGTCTGATGGTTCCCCACCTTTTCACTGCCCATGGTGTCCCACCTCTTTACTGAGAAGAGGGAAATATTTTTCGTTATCAGTTTCCTGGGAGCAAGATTGGTCATGGCAATTAATGTTAGCTAGTTGCCTTGCAGCTTATATTATTGTAGTCACTGCTTGCTTATATTGTTCTCCTGATTCTGCTTACTTCAATCTGTGTCTGAGAGATTGTGAAGTATCATGAAGTCTCAGAGTCAGGAAGACCTGTGTTTGAATACTGATCCAGATATTTATTAGCTGCATCACCCTGAGAGAGTCACTCTGAGACTCAATTTCCTCATCTGTAAGAACTGGATATTAACAAGTGGTCTCTTCACAGAGCTGTTGAGAGCATCAAATGAGATCATACATGTACAACACTTTGTAAATCTTAAAACCCCATATGCATGGAGCTATTCTTGTTATTAGTTTTATAGAACTTTCTCCATATTTCTTTAAATTCCCCATATTTGTTGTTTCTTCCCATATTCTGCTCTGTTTCATTACTTTATACACTGTAGTTTGTTTAGGTATCCTTCAATCAATTAGCACCCACTTTGTTTCCAGTGTTTCGCTAACCCTCAAAGTTTTTTTTTCTAGTTTTTTTTTTGCTACCTCTCAAATAGCATCTATTTTGCTAGAGATGGGACCTTTCTTTCAGTCCTTGAGCTCTATAGGGACCTTTCTTCACAATATAATCATCATCTTCCACAAAGAACAATATGAGGATAATGACTTATTCAAGGACAATTTCTATCTGAATTCCATGGAAGAATGTCATCAACAACAATAATAAAGACAGTAATAATAATATTGGCTGACATTTATGTGGTACTTTATTAATGTGCATAATCTCACCTGAAAACAAAATAGTTGAATAATAGTAAAGTAGTATTTCTAAGGGGATTTTTCCTTTTATTTTAAGAAAAGAGTTAAGTCTATAAATAGTCCAATTGTAAATCCAATCTTCCTTACCAGATCAAGTTAGCTACTCCCTGCAGCTGGCAAGCTCCCTCACTCACCTCTTGTGTTTCAGGGTGAGGATTCTCACCCTCATTGGCTGTAGCAGCCCTGAGATTCCTCTTTCACTTAGGACTCTGATGCCTTGTGAAATTCACTGTCTCAAGATGGAATGGAGTCAAATTTTCTGGGAAGGATGTTTCAAAAGTTCTCTGGGATTTCACATCTATTAATAACAGTTCTAGTTATATAAGCTAAGATAATGGCAATCAGAACTCTTGCTTCAGGATGTGAACTAATCACTGGCAGGAATCAGTCCAGTCAAAGACCATGTGTTTTAACTGAAGTCCAGAGAGCAAAGAATCATCATAATCTATACCTGAATCATCAGAAATACATGTTTGACCTTAGGCAAGTTGTTTAACCCTTGATGTCTCATTGTTCTATAGAAAACAACAGATAATCTCTATTTCTCTCTCTCTCTCTCTCTCTCTCTCTCTCTCTCTCTCTCTCTCTCT
>NW_020954551.1:6956966-6966427 GCF_900497805.2 Vombatus ursinus | reverse complement strand
CTCTCTCTCTCTCTCTCTCTCTCTCTCTCTCTCTCTCTCTCTCTCTCCACACACACACACACACACACATGTATATATATATATATATATATATGTATAATTTTATTCTTACAGCAACCCTAGGAGGTAGGCATCATTTTTTATTATCCCCATTTTACAGATGAGGAGACTAGGTCTGAGAGAGTTTAAGTGACTTGCCCCGGATCATGCATCAAATTAAATGTCTGAGACAGGATTTGGACTTAGGTATTCCTGACTCCAGGTCCAGCACTCTATCCACTGCCCCTTCTCAATACCTATATATATGATATATTGCTTATATTACATACACATATATAATAGAGATGGCTATATTTCAAGTGTGCATAGACATCTTTATCTCTATTTTTCTATCTTCTATATCTATCTATTCATCTATCCTTCCACCCATCTATCCTATCTTTCCATTTATCCAGCTATTCATCTATCTATCTACTTATCTATCTATTCCAGGGATGTTTTGGCAGCCAAAAGAGCTAATGTGAATTTGGTCTCCATTTGGAGAAATAGTGTCCAGGACACAATGGTTCCATTGTTATATGCTCTGCTCAGATCATATATGGAATCTTGTCCAGTTCTGGTTATCATAATTGATGAAGGACATTGACAGGATGGAGGGTGCCTAGATGTGGGTCACTCGGATAGTGAAATGCCTCCACATTTTGCTTTATGTGAAATTGTTGAAGAATCTGGGAATATTTATGCTGGGAGACCATGATAACAGTCTTAAAGTGGTTGATGACCTATTGTATGGAGGAGGCATTAGTTCATAGGATGATAGATTCAGAGCTGGAAGGATGTTAGAAGGAAACACCCCCCCCCCCACCTTTTTTAGTGATAAGCTATCTGATATTAATAGTAAATGGTAGAATCAGGATTTGAATACAAGTCCTCTGACTCCACATCCCATGTTTTTTTTCCATTGCCCGATATTTCCTCCAAAATATTTATTCCACCTTGTCTCAGAGGAGAGAACTAGCAACAATAGGTAGAAATTGCAAAGAGGCAGATTGCAGTTTGATGTCAGGAAAAACTTTTTAATAATTGTTGTTGAGTCATTTCAGTTGTGTCTGACTCATTGTGACTGCATTTGGAGTTTTCTTGGCACAGATCCTGGAGTGATTTGCCATTTCCTTCTCTAACTCATTTGACAGATGAGGAAAGTGAGGCAAACAGGGTTAAGTGATTTGTCCAGGGTCACACAGCTAGGAATTGTCTGAGGTTGGATTTGAACTCAGATCTTCCTGACTCTAAGCCTAGTACTCTGCCACTTAGCTGCCCTAATAATTAAAGCTATCAAGTAGTGGAATGCAATAGTCACAACACTTGTGGGGTCCTATTCATTGGAGGACTTGAAGCAGAGACTAATGACCACTAGTCGGCTATATTGTAGCATTGAATATTTGGTGACATACAGGTCAGAGTATATGACCTCTGAGGTCCGTTCCTGCTCTGACATTCTGTAAAATGAGAATGGTCAGCAATGGCAGGTATTGAAGAGAAGGACATGAGGACTAACTCTACTTTTAAGCTCTAAGATACTATACTTTGCCAATACTGCCAATGTGCTTGGAATAGAATTAGTCATGGTTTCTCACATAGCCTATCATTTCAGTCTTATGGGTTCCTCCTTATCTATTTGAATGTGCTAGTTACTGTGATTCTGAGAAACATTTAGTCATAGTTACTGCTAGGGGGAGAAGGGACGAGATTCTGTATCTGTGTTTAGCTTGAGAGTGTTCTCAAAAGTGGGAGAGAGGGAAGGAGAGAGGGAGGGAGAGAGGAATAGACAGAGGGAAAGAGGGAGAGAGAGAGAGAGAAAGAAAAGGAAACTAAGAGAAGAGAAGAAAAGAGAAGAGACTCCACTGGCTCCATCTGACCTTGTAGACTATTAGCTTATGTCTTCTCATGCATGAGATTTGATTACTTTTATCATTATCTTAGCTTGTGTTACTTACATATCATAAAATTATCCCATCCTTTTAATATCATCTGCAAACATTTATCTTATTGACCTTCAAAGGAGTTGTTGTCTGCCTGCTTTTGAGTATCATTAACTATCTCATGTAATGAGAAATTATCAATAGTTAAGCTGCATCTTTACTACCTCCACTTTTATACACCTGTCTTTGATTCATATGGGTAGCTAGATGGCACAGAGGATAGAGAGCCTGGCCTGAAGTCAGGAAGACATGAGTTCAAATCCAGCTTCAGATATTAGCTATGTGACCTTGGGCAAGTCACTTCACTCTGCTTGCCTCCATTTCCCCGTATGTCAAATGAGCTGGAGAAGGAAATGGCAAATCATTCCAGTATCTTTGCAAAGAAAACCCCAAATAGCGTCACAGAGAGTCTGACACGATGAAACGACTAAACAGCAACAACTTTGATTCATCCTCACCACTAGATGGCACCACAGCAGTAAATTCTAATTTTGGTAATAATTTTTTACTGTCTGAGAAGAATGATAGAAAGATGTAGCATAAAGCTCAACATTGGAATAATCATTTGAATGTTGAGATTAGCACTGAAGATTAAACCTCACTGAAATGAGGACAGTTTGGAAAGGCAAGGGTTTACTGTTTGAAGTTGAATCATTCAATATATATTCTGGCATATCTATCATGCATGAAGCTGTGCAGAGATCCATCCAACTGAAATCAACCAAGCACATCAATGATGGATTTGAAGCACCCAATGTTTTTGGACATACAAGTGATACTTTAAAAATTCAATTATATTTATGCAATTAATATTTAATAATTCTTCTTGAATGACTCAGTTAATGTAATTCCTTATTCTATGGCCTTGCCATGGAATCTAGTGACTCCAAGTCTCTCCACTGGAAGCTTGGAACCAAAAGATTCCTAAATGCAGTTGACTCCAAGAATCTCTCAGTAGGAAAGAAAAGAAGCTGTATAATGTGCAGTTATGATATAAGTTGTGGCTGAGGAGTCAGGAGGCCCATGGTTCTAACTCCAGCCAACATCAACCAACTATGCAATTATGGGATTGATGGCCTTTAATTTCTTTATCTGCAAAAATCAAGGTTGGATTCAGAATCATGGAATCTCAGAGTGTGAAAGGATGCCATTGGCCCTCTGGTCCAAGGCAGACATTAACAAGAGTGACTTATCAAGACAAATGGTAACTCAGCCTTGGCTTGAAGACCTAGAGGGCAGAGGAATCCATTTCCTCCCACAGTATCCCATTCAATGTTTATATGGTTCTAATTGTTTAGGAGTTTGTTCTGGCATTCCATTCCATTCAACAAGCATTTATTAAGTGTCCACTATGTCTAAGGCACCAGGGAATACAAAGGTGAAAATGATACAAACCTTCAAAGGGCTTATGTTCTACTAGGGGAATAGAGCAAAGTAACATTTGGCTGGGTAAGAGTAGGGGCTAACAGTCAGAGAGTTTAACAAAGTCTCACATAAGAGGTGGCAGTTGAGTGTGACTTTGGAGAGAGCTAGAGATTCCAATGTTGATGGAATAATATAATTGAATTTTTTGAGGTGTCAATTGTGCATCCACAAATGTTGAGAGCTTCAAGTCTGTCATTGAGATGCTTGGTTGATTCAATCAGAGGAATCTCTTCATAGCTTCATATACTGTAGGTATGCTAGAGTGAAAGCATCCCAGGCTTGAGAGACAGAGGCAGAAAGGTGGGAAATGGAATGTGCTCTACAGGGACCTGCAGTTGGATCAGTTTGACAGGAACATGGAATGCACAAGGGGAAGGAAGGGATGTGAACTCAGTCTGGAGAGGTAGGGTGGAGCCAAAGTACAAAAAGTTTTCAATGTCAAACGGGGAAATTTATCTTTTTTGGTAGGAGTAATAGGGAGCCACTGAGGTTTCTTTGAGTGGAAGAATGATATGGTTAAGACTTTTGCTTAAAGAACATCAATCTGATGGCTGTGTGGAGATAGATTGGAGAGCAGAGGAACTGGAAGGAAGCTCTTCTAACATGATGGTAAAGTGTGAGGTGAGAGTAAAGAAATGAGCATTATTTACAGGTTGTGAGCCTGGGTAACTGCAAGGACAGTGTTTCTGTTTCTCGATAGAAATAGGAAAGGTTGGAGAAGAGTAAGTTCAGAGAAGGAATCCTTAACCTGGGTCCTTGAATTTTTATTTTTGTAAATTTAATTTTAATTTAATTAAAAATTTCTTATTAGTCATGTTGTAAAGAAGAATTAGAACCAAAGGGAGGAACCATGAGAATGAAGAAACAAAACAAACAAAAAAAAGAGAGCAAATAGTCTGCTTCGATCTGCATTCAAACTCCATAGTTCTTTCTCTGGATGCGGAGAGCATTTTCCATCATGAGTCTTTTGGAGTTGTCTTAGATCCTTGCATTGCTGAGAAAGGCTAAGTCTATCAAAGTTAATCATCGTACAATGTGGCTGTTATTGTGTACAATGTTCTCCTACTTCTGCTCACTTCATTCAGTATCAGTCCATATGAGTTTTTCCAGGTTTTTCTGAAGTCTGCTTGTTCATAATTTCTTATGGAACAGTAGTATTATATCATATTCACATACCACAGCTTGTTCAGCCATTCACTAATTGATGGGCATCTCCTCAATTTCCTATTCTTGGTCACCACAAAAAGAGCTGCTGTAAGTATTTTTACACATGTGGGTTCTTTTCCCATTTTTATATAGACTTAGTAGTGGTATTATTGGGTCAAAGGGTATGCACAGCTTTATAGCTCTTTGGGCATAGTTCCAAATTACTTTCCAGAATGGTTGGATCAGTTCATAACTCCACCAACAATGCATTAGTGTTCCAATTTTCCCACATCTCCAACATGGTCCTCAATCTAATAAAAATTGATAGCTATGTTTTAATATAATTGATTTCCTTCCTAGTCTTATGTGTTTTATTTTTTGCATTTACAACATTATTCTCAGAAGGGATCCAGACTGCCTGAGGGGTTCATGACACAAAATATTAAGCACTGGCTTAGAGGCAAAGATAAGGAGCTCTGTATGTCCAAAGGGCTATAAAACTGTGCATACCCTTTGTCCCAATAATACTACTACTAGGTTTGTATTCTAAAGAGATTGTAAAAAAGGGAAAAGGACCCACATCTACAAAAATATTTGTAGCAGAACTTTCTGTGGTGGCAAAGAATTGGAAAATTGAGGGGATGCCCATCAATTGAGGAATGGCTGAACACGTTGTAGTATATAATTGTAATGGAATATCATTGTGCTATAAGAAATGACAAGCAGGATGATTTCATTAAAAACTTGGAAAGTCTTAGATGAACTAATGCTGAGTGAAGTGAGCAGAACCAGAGCATCGTGCACAGTAACAGCAACGTTGTGTGATGATCAACTATGACAGACTTAGCTTTTCTCATCAATACAATGATCCAAGACAATTCCAAAAGACTCATGATGGAAAATGCTATCCACATCCAGAGAAAGAACTATCGAGTCTGAATGCAAATTAAAGCATAGTATTTTCACTTTTACTTTCTCATGTTTTTTTCTCTTTTGTTCTGATTCTTTTTTCCACAACATGACTAATGTGTAGATGGGACTAATATAATGGTACGGATATAACCTGTATCAGATTGCTTGCTGTCTTGGGGAGGGAGAAAAATTTGGAACTCAAAATCTTAACGATAGTGAATGTTGAAAACTAAAAAATTATAAAATCTATTATGAAAAACAAAAGAGTTCTGTGTTGGACTTGTTAAGTGTGAGAAGTCAGTGGGGCATCCAGTTTGAAATGTCCAACAAGCGGTTGGTGATGGGGCCCTGGATCTCTGAAGAGATCAAATATGTAGATTTTGGAAGTATAGGTGTTCACTGAAATCCTAGGAGCTGATAAGATAACCTACAGAGTATAGAGAGAAAAGCGGGGCCCAGGACAGAACCTAAGTCTATCTCACTGCAATGTCTGTCTATGGTTCTTTGTAGTTTCTGGATAGAACAGGCTTCTTCCATATGACAGACTGCCACACTTGTGCCTTACCTCCATCACTCCCCTCTCCTTCCGCACCACTGGCCTCAGTCTTCCCTTCTCTAGGCTACCCATTCCTAGTTCTTTCAGCTGATCATTATGCATGTCCTCCAAATACTTCCACTACCCTCTTTATCCTGCTCTGGACACTCCTGCCTGATCTCAGAAGCTAAGCAGGGTCGGGCCTGGTTAGTACTTGGATGGGAGACTGCCTGGGAACACCATGTGCTGTAGGCTTTTTCCTTTGGGGCAGCTAGGTGGCACAATGGATAGAGCACCGGGCTGGGAACCAGGAAGGACTCATCTTCTTGAGTTGAAATCTAGCCTCAGACACTTATCAGCTGTGTGACCCTGGGCAAGTCACTTCACCCTGTTTGCCTCAGTTTCCTCATTTGTCAAATGAGTCAGAGAAGGAAATGGCAAGCCACTCCAGTATCTCTGTCAAGAAAACCCCAAATAGGGTCACAAAAGATCATACTTTACTGAATAACAACAGAACTCTCCCCACCTTGGAAAGTCCTTCTTAAAATGTGGTACTCGGGGGTAGCTGGGTGGTGCAGTGGATAGAGCACAGGCCCTGAAGTCAGGAGGACCTGAATTCAAATCCGGCCTCAGACCAAACACTTGACACTTACTAGCTGTGTGACCCTGGGTAAGTCACTTAACCTCAATTACCGAAAAACACACACAAAAAATGTGGTACTCAGGTTTGAATATAACGCTCCAGACTGAGTCTGATCAGGGCAGAAACTTGACATTCACGGCTATAAAATTTCATCTAATTGGATTTAGCCCAACACACTACCCTCATGAGACCTAGGTGGCTGACTGTCATTCAAGGCCTGGATTTCCCATCCTAGACATAACCACTAACTGGGTGAGTGTGGGCGGGTCACCCAAGCTCTCTGAGGTTCGTCTCTTGAACTCTGATCATCCTTCCAGTTCATATATTCTTTGATAGAGCCACCATGGGGCTATTTGATATGTAGTGTAGTAAAGACTACCTGTTCTACTCTTTCTGTACACGTATCTACTTCTGTGCTTACCTAAAATCTCCCTCCCCACTAGTTGATCTCAATGGTCTGTGGCTCAGTGGATGAGAGTGCTGCCTGGGGCACATAGAGATTTAGTGACTTGCCCAGTGTCAAAGGGAGTGCTAGAAAGCCGATTGTTAAATTTTCAGGGTGAGTATTTATACATCAGATATTGGCAAATACTCTCCATCAGCTATCGATTTACTGTTTTGTTGATTATTTAGACTTAAGAAAGTGGCAGAGAAAATGCTAATAATAAGGATTAAAATGAAAAGAATGTCATGAATTTTCAGAGTATATTGTTAAACATTTACCAGCACACTCTCGCCAAGGTTACACAGCTAGTTGTGTCAAAGGTGGGATTTGCATTTAGGTCTTTCTGATTAATGCTGGTAGGTGGTGCTGTAGTGCACAGAGTGCCAGGCCTGGAGTCAGGAAGACTAATCTTCATGAGTTCAAATCTGGCCTCAGATGCTTACAAGCTGGGTGACCCTGGGCGAGTCACTTAACCCTGTTTGCCTCAGTTTCTTCATCTGTAAAATGAGTTGGAAAAGATAATGTCAAACCACAGCAGTATCTGAAAGACACTGCCAAGAAAAACCCCAAACGGGATCACGAAGAGTCAGACATAACTGAAAGGACGGAGGAACAACAACTTCCTGATTCCAAGCGTAGTACTCTACTATGCCATGATACTTACATAAATATATAGATATGTGGGTTTATACACGTATCTATATGTGTCCATAATTATGAATACACGCATGTATTAGGACATGTAGGCATATGGAGATACAGAAAGAAGAGGTATGGGGTGCTGGCGTGAGGATGGCCGAGGAGTTAAAAAGGGTCTCAGTCAGCATCCTGCATCTTGCCACATACTTGCTATGGGACTCTGGGAAAGTCACTTAATTGTTCACTTTCCTTCAAACAACTCTCTAAGACTCTAAGTCGCAGAGAAGGTGCCAACCTGCGTCAGTAAAAGGAGTTTCCTCACTGGGACAGTCCTAAGCCAACAAAATCACATATTTGTTCCCAGAATAAAAAAAAAAAATGTAAATCTGATATAGTTAAATTTACACACATATGCTGTTGTTTACTTAAATGTTATCAAGGGTTTTTAAAAACTGGAATTGTTTGTCATGTTCTACCTAGAATCCCTACTTTTAGAGGGCACTAAAAATAGGGCAGATGCAGAATTGTTTGTTAGACCTATCAAAAATGTCCCATCCCCCAATATTTCTTTAACATCCTCTTTGACTCTGTCTCCTGAAGATACTCAGGTAATACAAAATGGAATCAGCTTTTTCAGTGACATTCTTGGCACATATCATTACTCACGCTGGCAGAGGAAATACATAGCTTGGTGCACCTTGATTTAAAGTTAGTCTCGCCTGGAGGTGGCCCCTCCAGGTGTCTTTTATTTGACTGTCCCACAGGGCAATGGAGAGATGTGTTGTGGGTGTGAGGAGGCTGCAGAGTACAACCAATGAAGGACCTGGAAGAAGAACAGGAGTAAAAGACGTCATCGAGGAGTTGTATGGTAGGATGGAAAGACGGACTGGTGATGAGGCGAGGGTGAGGGATGGCAGGCACACAGGCAGAGCGCTCCATTGGTACCCTGACTGGGCCGAGAGAAGGCAAAGAAGGACTAGAGCATGTTGGGTGGGTGCCTGCGGCAAATTTATGAGAAGATATGGACAGGAAGGGGTCAGAATAGCTCGGTGTGCATGGATTGGGACTGGAATAATTTAAAAAAATTTTTCATTTATTTCATTCTGAAGTTAAGAAATAAAAGAAACATTTCCATAGCATAGAAGAATAGCAAAAAAAAGATGATTGCACATGAAACTGCAAATCTATTATGTACAACTTGCTATTCCTTTTAAATACATAATAAAGTTATCATGTAACTTTTTTCTCATTTTTTCTCCCCTCCCCCCACCCCTTGCACTATAGATGACTATCATTACACACACACACACACACACACACACACACACGTAAAATAATTCTATACATACTTCTATTTATCAGTTCTTTCTCTGGATCCAGATAGTATCTTCCTTCATAGATCTTTTGTAGTTATTTTGGGTATTTATAATAGTCAAAATGACTCAGTTGCTCAAAGTTATTCTTAAAACAATATTGCTGTTACTATATACAATGTGCTTTTGGGTCAGTTAATTTTGCTCTTTGTTATTTCATGCAAGTCTATCCATGTTTTTTCTTTCCTTTCATATTTCTTTTCTTCCTTCCTTCCTTCCTTCCTTCCTTCCTTCCTTCCTTCCTTCCTTCCTTCCTTCCTTCCTTCCTTCCTTCCTTCCTTCCTTCCTTCCCTCCTTCCTTTCTTCCTTTCTTCCTTTCTTTCTTTCTTTCTTTCTTTCTTTCTTTCTTTCTTTCTTTCTT
>NW_020954551.1:6956778-6956956 GCF_900497805.2 Vombatus ursinus | reverse complement strand
CTTTCTTTCTTTCTTTCTTTCTTTCTTTCTTTCTTTCTTTCTTTCTTTCTTTCTTTCTTTCTTTCTTTCTTTCTTTCTTTCTTTCTTTCTTTCTTCCTTCCTTCCTTCCTTCCTTCCTTTCTCTCTTTCTATTCTTGGCAATCAGGGTTAAGTGACTTGCCCAGGGTCACACAGCTAA
>NW_020954551.1:6943649-6956678 GCF_900497805.2 Vombatus ursinus | reverse complement strand
CCCATCCATGTTTTTCTAAGATCGTTGAGCTCATAATTTTTTATAGCACAGCAGAATTCCATCACAATCATATACCACATTTTGTTTTGTCATTCTGCAATTGACAGATATTCTCACAATTTCTAGTTCTTTGCTACCGTAAAGAGAGTTGCTGTAAACATTTTAAAACATGTAGATTCTTTTCTTTTTCCTCTAATCATCTTTGGAAACAGACCTAGTAGTCATATTTCTGGGTCAGAGTATAGGCAGTTTAATAACTCTTTGGGCATAATGCCAGATTGTTCTCCAAATAGTTGGATCAGTTCACAGTTCCACCAACAGTGTATTAGTGTCCTAATTTTTCCACATCTTCTTCAACATTTGTCATTTTCCCCTTCAAACATTTTAGCCAATCTGATAGGTGTAAAATAATATCTCATGGTTGTTTTCATTTGCATTTCTCTAATCAATACTGATTTAGAGCATTTTTATATGACTATTAAATATTTTGATTTTTTCATCTTCATATACTGTGACCATTTATCAATTGGGGAATGGCTTGTATTCTTAGATTTAACAAAGTTCTTTATATATTTAAGAGATGACACCTTTATCTGAGAAACTGTCTATAAAAAGTTCCCCCCAATTTTCTGCTTTCTTTCTGATCTTGGCTACATTTATTTTATTTGTACAAAACATTTTTAATTTAATGTAATCAAAATTATCCATTTTACACTGCTCTCTATCTCTCATTTATTTGTCCATAAGTCTGATAGGTAATATATTCCATATTCTCCAAATTTTCTTGTAATACCTCTTTATATCTAGGTCATGAATCTATTTTGACTCTATCTTGGTAAATATATGCCCAATTTCTGCCAGACTGCTTTCCAGCTTTCCCAACAGTTTTTAACCAAATATTACATTTTTATCCCTAAAACTTAAGTCTTTACACTTATCAAACACAAGATTACTATAGTCATTTCCTGTTATAAATTGTATGTCTACTCTGTTTCACTGATCTACCTTTCTATTTCTTAGCCAGTACCAGATAGTTTTGATAACTACTGCCTCATAGTATAGTTTAAGGTCTGGTGCAGTTAAATCTCCTGTATTTACATTTTTATTAGTTCCTTTTATATTCTTGACCTTTTGTTCTTCCAAATGAACTTTGTTATTATTTTTTCTAACACTCTAAAATATTTTTTTGGTAATTTAATTGGGATAGCATTTAATATATAAATTAGTTTAGGGAAAATTTTTATTATATTGACTCTGCCTACCCATGAACAATTAATATTTCTCCAATTATTTAAATATGATTTTATTTGTATAACAGGTTTTTTTATGATTTTGTTCATATAGTTCTTGGGTTTGTTTTGGAATCATTGAAAGGAATTTCAAAATTGATGAGCTCATGGAGCCATCTGACTCCATGAGAGTAGATCTGAAAGTAATAATGACACATGCTATTTCTATAGAACTCTAAGGTTTATCAGTATGTATTACAGTGTGGCTTCATGGATAGAGAGTTGTCCTTGGAGTTCAGAAGACTTGCCTCTGTCATATCCTAAATGTGTGGCCTTGGGCAAATCATTTAGCCCTTTGTACCATTTCTAAGGCTATACATTACAGGGTAGATGTCAGTCACGATTGGTAGAGGAAGTTTCTCATTGATAAAGTCACAGGTCTGGTTCAAAAACCAAACCAAAACAAAGGAGAGAGGAGAGTGGTGTGATAGTGGATGGGGCCTGGAATCAGGAGACATTTGAGTTATAATCTCTACTCTT
Source organism: Vombatus ursinus (assembly GCF_900497805.2). Taxonomy (NCBI): domain Eukaryota; kingdom Metazoa; phylum Chordata; class Mammalia; order Diprotodontia; family Vombatidae; genus Vombatus; species Vombatus ursinus. Next base: position 6,954,909 of record NW_020954551.1, on the reverse strand, counting down.
ACTCCCAGTAATTATATGAGCGTGTTTAAGCATTTCCTGTGTCTGAGCCTCAGTTTTCTTACCTGTAAAATGTGTATAAATTATCTTAAGTAATTACCTTGCAAAGCTGTTCTTAGAATTTTAGATTTACAGCTGGAAGAGACCTTGGGGGCCATGAAGTCCAACATACTTTTAGAAATGAGAAAGCTGAGTCCTAGAGAAGTGACTTGATTTGCCTAAGGACCCATGGGTAATAAATGAAAGAAGCAAGATTGGAACCCAGACTCTTTGACTCCAAACCCATTGGTTTTTCCCACTGCACCACACTGTTTCTCAAGGCTGGAGTCAGATTTTGAAGGATTTGGAATGGCAAGCTGAAGAATTAGTATTTCCATTAAGGACAATTTCCTTAGTATGGAATTGAGACCATCAGTTGGATACTTTAGCAAGCAGTTCAGCAAGCTTCAAGGTGATATATAAATGTTATCTACTATTGTATGTGTTATTAAATAACAACTCTTATCACTCTGTGAAGTAGATACTTCCACAGTTCAGGAAACTGAAGCTCAGAGCAGTTAAGTGCAGGATTTGAACTCGGGTCATTCTCATTCCAGGTCCGGCATTCTATTATTCCATCCTATCTCTTGAGTGGTAAAGTAAGTTTAAAATGAAATCCCCTGGAAATACAAGCTTGAATTTTTTTAGAAAATGTTTCCTCCTGCTCCAGAACACTTAACTACAACAAGATGTCTTTGCAAAACGTCTATACTCTTGAGAAACCACGAATGTTCTCATTTCAACATCTAACATCGAGACCAGGGACAGAGAAATTCTTGGTGTGATTTCTTCAGCAAAACAAACACATAAAAATCCCTTAATAGGAAGCATCTGCCCAAAACTTTGATTAGTAATTAACTGATCTTCTGTGCTCTGGGATTTATTTTATTCACTGCATAAAAAAGGATCCTAGGAGGTCATTCATAATTATTATGCCTTCCAAGGCTAATTTCCGTAGCAGAATCTCCCAACACTCTCTGTCTTTTGAAATGTCGACTGCATGAATGCCTGATGAGGCTCCTACAAACTTGGGGGAACTCAGTGAAGGGGAACCCAGCGGAGCACAGATGCTGATTCAGCCTTCCTGATCAGACCTGGCTCATTCAAGGCACATCCCATCAGGGCGATTGAAAGCCTTGGGGATTCATTCTGGCCTCTCTGCATCCAGCCCTCCCTCCTCTAATCCATTTTCCCCTCAGCTGCCAATGTGGTGTTTATTCTCAATGCCCAGGACTGGCCATGTCACTCAACAATTGTCCCTGTCCCCTTGTAGCTTTCAAGATAAAATACACTCTCCTTTGTCATTTAAAGCCCTTTGAACTTTTGCTCCAGTCTGTCTTTAATCCTCATTATGTAGTCTTTGGTCCAGTCAAATTGGACTCCTTACAGCTTCCCAAGTGTGCCTCTGCACTGACTGACCGCCATCCTTGAATGCTCTTCCTTTTTGAAACCCTAGCTCTCTCTTCAAGGCTCTATTTGAGTGCCACCTATTTCAACAGACCATACCTGGCTTACCCAGTAATTAGTAACCCTCTCCCTACAGTCACTTTTTCATTTTGAATATTTTTTCTATTTAGTTATATACAAGTATTTTGCCTCCGACCAACGAATGTAAGGCTGCTGGGTGGCACCATAGTGCACAGAGCGCCAGGGCTGGCATCAGGAAGACCCGTCTTCCTAAGTTCAAATCCAGCCTCAGCACTTACTAGCTGTGTGACCCCGGGCAAGTCACATAACCCTGTTGGCCTCAGTTTCCTCATCTGTAAAATGAACTAGAGAAGGAACTGGCAAACCACTCCAGTCCTTGCCAAGAAAACCCCAAATGTAGTCATGAAAAGTTGGATACAGATGAAACAACATAACAAAAACAACAGCAACAACATAGAATGTAAGTTTCCTGAGGGCAGGGCTTGTGTTGGCTGTCTATTTCCAGCAGCTAACACAGTGCCTGGCACATAGTAAGTTCTTAATAAATGCTTGTTGATTGATTGATCTTACAAAAGTATTGCTTCTTATCAAAACCCACTGAAAGGGTTTACATTGTACCAGACAAGCAACATGTTCCCTGGGTATGGATGTCCTCTAGCTGGGTAACCCCTGTGATTTAAGGGTCCGGATCTTTTTAAACCAGTGCCATGCTGCGTCTGTGCTGAACATGCACAGGAGAGAAGGAGAATTTGCTTAAGTAGATGCACTCTCTACCCCAGTGACACAGCGGAGGGTGACCCATCCCTCCACATGCAGCCCTCTCAAAGTATCAAGTGAAATGAATAAATCCAGCAGAAACCCCTCTCACTCCCAGCACCATTTCATACAAACACCCTTACGTGCTGGCTTCCCTTGGAATATGAGAGGACCAAATGAACCATGTGATGTTTTATTTTTTTTTCAGTATCAGATAAAATACAAAAGGCTTTAGGAAAGCAAATATGCAGTGGTTCATTGCAAATAATTATTTCTATATTTTCGTCCCAAATGTTCTTTCTCTGTGAATAGATGAAGCAGGGAACCAGGGCATACAGTTGTTTCCCAACGGCTTGCAACCCTACTCTGCTAAAATGGGGGTTGCAAGCATCACATCTAGAATATTCCCAGTAATAAGTGAAGGGGAGAACATAAAACATCAGGAGTAACTCAACTGGTTCCATGGAAAGCCTGGAGTCTCATAACTGACACCCCTTTTCAAGCACCCACCTTCTACTTGGTAGCTACTTTTTGGTTCAGGGGAAAGATACAAAGTACAGATGGGATGTGGCTGTTGTGGCGTTTGCATTCTGGTAGCGGGATAAGAAACAAACATGGAGAACTTGGATAGAGACAATATCGTGTGAAGGAGAGGCAGCGTAACATAGCGAGTACAAAGTCAGCCTTAGAGACAAGAAGACCTGAGTTCAGGTGCTGACTCTGACACTTATTGCTACAGTGAGTAGTACTTTGTGAGAGCTTAATAGATGCTCTTGACTCACTGATTGGCTCAATGACTTCAAAGAAGCTTACTTCCCAGTGCTACCAGGCAGCTTTCTAAAAACTGTAAATGAGATATAAGTTGCTGGTGTACATTGTTGCAAAGAATTTCCACAATGGGAATTCCCCACAAATATAATATAAATAATAATAACTAACATTTATATAGTGCTTATCATGTGCCAGGAGCTATGCTAAATGCTTTACAATTATTATCTCCTTTGATCCTCACAACCGTGAGAGGGCAATGCTATTATTATTGTTCCCATTTTATGGGTGAGGAAACTGAGGCAAGCAGAGGTTAAGTGAATTTGCTCAGGGTCACACAACTAGTGTCTGAGTTTGGATTTGAACTCAGGTCTTCCTGACTTCAGGCCAGGCATTCTATCCTCTGCGCCATCTAGTTGCCCAACACTAATGAAATCATGGATTTAGCCCATCCCCAAGACATAACTATGTAAGTTAATTTTTTTAATGGACTTCACCTGTGACTTAATTGGCATAAGGTGCTTCTAATGGGAAAAATAAAACCTCCCTCTACCAATGTAGACCACCGACTCCTCTGCAAAGTATAGTCTTAGAGAAGTGCCCAGGTCACTCATTGCAAGATTAAGTGACTTGCCCTGGGTCCTATAGCTAGTATGTATCAGGGGCGGAATTAGAACCCCAGAATTCCTGATTCCACACGTGATTCTCTTCTTCATCACCCCAGATCTTTCTGGTGAGTGTATTGGAGAGGCAAAAACCACAGAAACAGGGGAATTTTATGAAGTTGGAATGCATGTGATAAGTATATCTTGTAGAACATTAGAATATTAGAACTGTAGTGTAGAATATTAGAACTGCAGGATTCAGAGGTGACCTAGTGCTACCCTCCCACTTTAGAGGGAGGGAAACTGCGGCACAGAGAGATCACATGACTTGTCCTGGGTAACACCACTGATCAGTGGCAGAATCTGAAATGATAACTCAATTACATATCAGGTCTTTGGATTCCTAACCCTGTGGTCTCCCTGCTGCCATCTTGAGGAGATAGGGAAGGAACTGGATCTGTGTTTTCATTGGTATAGGTGAGGAAGCTCCCTTTTCCAGTTCAAGACAGTGGTATATAATCTTAGAAAGTCTTCTCTATAGTTTGTAGTCACAGAGAGCTGCCTGGGACTCTGAGAAGTTATGTGACTTCCCCAGGGTCATGGAACCAGTAACATCAGAAGCAGAGTTTGAATCCAGGTTGTCCTGGTCTGCTCTCTCTGCTGCCTCTCCTTAATAGTCTTTTATTTTTATATGATGACTAAGATCTGGAAATCTGGCCTTCCCTGTCATGAAACAGTCTGTGGGGAATGCCTGCACATTTAGGGTAGGTAGCTCAACCTGGAGAAGGGTCAGGGAGGAGAAAAGATGGCAAAGCATTTAGCCAGGCTATGAAGGAGAGGGCTGGAGAATATGGAGGAAAGCAATCTCTTAGCAGAATTTTCAGGTCCCCTCTGCTGCTGGCTTCAGTAAGTGGACTCCTCTCATTTCAGCCATTACTGTATGTATTACATCAATTTCCCCATTTATTAATTAATATTTGCACCATGAATCACTGCTTCCCCAGGTCATTGAATCTCTCTTTTGTCCTCCTCCCTTAGTATTAGCCCAAACGTTAGCCACTTCAAAAAAACTACAACTTGCCAGGTAACTCCACTGTGCTCACAGGAGCTGGCATTGCTGTCTTGTTCAAAATATCGTTCAAATAGAAAATAATTCTAGATATCTCTTGTGAACATTTTGTGTTTTTTAAAGTGTAGCTAAGATATCTTTTTGAAAAATCTCCTTCTCCCCCCCACCCCGTAAAATGCCCTTTAACTAAATTAATTTAATTCCTAGCTCTTTTTTTATATTTTGGACGCAGATTTTTTTCTACAGAATATCTCATCTAATATTACAGTAAGAGTCAGTGATTCAATTAAATTCAACAAATATTAAATGCCCACTATGTGCCTGGCATTGTGTCATGGTCTAGACATACAAAGGTAAAATGAAAAGCATCTCCTGCCTCCAAGGATCTTACATAATGGGAAAGGGTGGAAATCAACATATGCCAATTAAATAGAGTACAAGGAAAATTGAAGAAGGAGAAGGCACTAATCACTGGGAAATCAGAAGAAGTTTCATGGATGAGTTAGCAACAAAGCTGAGCCTTGAAAGAACAGAGGGATTCTGGGAGGCAGGAATGAAGAGGGAGTGCATTCCTGGCATGGGAATGGTTTGTTTCAATGACTGTGACAGGAGATGGAAGATCCAGTTTGGGGAAGATTTAGAAGCAATCATTTGGCTGCAGTGGGGAGTTCATTAAGGGGAGTGCAATGAGATAAAGCTAGAAAGTTAGTTGGAGTCAGATTGTTGAAGGGTATTACATGCCAGGCTGCAGAAACTGTGTTCTATGTTAGAAACAGTGGGGAAACCCGGGAGTTTTTTGAGCAGGAGTGACTTGGTGAGATGTGTGTCTTTGGAAGATTATCATGACAGCTGCCTGGAGGATGGATCAGAGGAGGGAGAGGCTAGAATCTGGGACACCAATTAGGAGGAGATTACAGCAGGCAAGCAATAATGAAGGCTTGGGCTATGGTGGTGGTAGAGTGAGTGGAGAAAGTAGATGTGAGAAATGTCACAGAGGTACACAGGATGAGACTTGGGAATGGCTTGAACATGGGGAATGAGGGAGAGCAAAGAGTTGAGGATGACTGAGCTTATGAACTTGGGTGACTAGAAAGTGGTGGAATCTTTAACAGACGTAAGAAAGTTTAGAGGGTGGATGGGTTTGGAATGGAGGTGGAAATAGAGTGATTTCTGTTTTAGACATGTTGAATTGGAGATGTCTGCAGGAATCCAGCCAAAGATCTCCACCAGGCAGTTGGGGATGTTGTACTTGAATATAGGAGAGACAGTAGACCTGAATAATGGAGTAATTTGAATAGACGTCATCATGAACCCATGAGAATTGTTGAGATCATTGAGAGAAGATACAGAGTCCTGAGAAGAGGTCCCAGGACAGTCTTTTGAGGGAAAACCCAGTTAGGGAGCAGGACATAAATAATGACCCATCAAAAGGGGAATGAGAAAGAGTGGTGAAGCAGGTAAGAAGGAAGAAAACCAGGGAAGAGAAGCTGAAGGAAGAGCATATCCAGGAAGAGAAGTTAGTCAGTCAGTCAATAAATGGTAAGCATCTACTATGTGCCAGGCACTGTGCTAAGCTCTGGGGCAACAAAAAAGGCAAAAGACAGTCCCTGTTCTCAAGGAGCTCACAATCTAACAAATGACCTTGACCTGTATAGAGGTCAAGAAGAATGAGGACATATCATTTGGCCTTTGCACTCCAGCACTATTCTAGAGAATAGATCCCAGCTGAACCCTGGCTCCTCCCTAACCCAGTCTTGATCAGTTTTCCCTGCCCCCCCCCCCCATAGCCTGAGCTTCTAATCAGCAAGATTGGACACATATTGGGTTATACAGTCAGTCTCCACAAAGTGACTTTCAGTCTCGGAGGACATAGATGACAAGCCCTGACAGATGTGAAATATCTGAAAGGTACAACTTTGAGCCCCTTTGAGTCTCTGCCTCAAACAGTGAACACCTAAGTGGGTGAAATTGGACCAAGAACTAAAGTGACAGAGAGTGTGTACAAGTGATTTTATGTTAGAGCTCAGAGGACCTGCACACAATCTCTTGGCATATCTCCTGTCCAAACCTCCTTTGGAGGAAATAAATAGATATTTATTTGTGATACCCTTCAGCCAAGTTTGAAAACAGATTGCATGGTGTGAGAATGCCAATACCGAATATTAAAGAGACTAGGGTATAGTCTTCTTTTTATATTAACTATAATAGAGAAGAAGGAAAAAGTCAGTGGTTTTTCTCATTTGAAATCCCTAGACATTTCTCCTCGATGTCAGGACAAACCTGCAGACAGCCATGGAGGGAGCATAAAAACATCAGAAGCCAGGAACACAAAAGATAGAAAATATGCAGAAATCTGGGGTCCAGGCTAACCAGGGGTCAGTAGCCAAGTGGAGGGCTAGAGGCCCTAAGCACTCATGCATGTGCACACAGACATACACACACACATCCAAAGATGAGGGTAAAGCAACATTTAATTAATTTAAGACCAGGTAGGAATGCAAGGGTCTGGTAATACATGTTTATAAGAGACAAGAGTAAAGCATTAGGTCCATATCTAAGTACAGAGGAAGGCAGAAGTCAGATCATAGGGACATTTAATGAGACTAGGAAACTGATTGGATGTAGGCAAGGAGGTAATTGATGGAGAGGGGAGAGTCAAGCTTTATTCTTAGCTTATAAACCTGGTTGCCTCAGAGAATAAATGGTGGTGCTATAAATAGAGACAAAAAAGCTTGGAGAAGGGGAAGATAGAGACTGTGAGGTGTAGTGGGCAGAGCGCTGAACATGGAGTCAGGAAGACCTAGGTTCAAATTCCACCTCAGACACTTTCCTTAGTTAGATCATCTAACTTCTCTGAGCCTCAGTTTCTTCATCTGTTAAAAGAAAACCAGGGGATGGATTTGACTCTGAATTCCCTTCCAGTTCTAAGTGTGGGATCCTGTGACTATTAAGAGGAAAACACAGTTTGTTCATTTCATCAAACCTAGTGAGTCCCTACTCTGTGCAAAATAAGGTTCTTTTCTTTGGGGTACATTCAATTTCAGCTGCCTATAGGACATACAGGAAGATGATCCAGCAGGCAATTGATGGTGCTTGATGGAACTTCAAGAGAAAGATTAGGCTAAATGTGTAGATTTGAGCTTTATTTCTGTAGAGATGAAAGTTGTACTCTTGGGAGCTGGAGAAGTCTCTGAGGGATGGAGGATAAAGGCAGAATAAAAGGTGGCTCAGGGCAGAGCCCTGTGTAGCACCCATGGTTTTGTAAAACTAATTCAATTTATTTATTTTTAGTTTTCAACATTCACTTCCATAAGCTTTTGAGTTTTAAGTTTTCTCCTCCTTTCTCTCCTCCCCTCTCCCCAAGACAGCGTGTAATCTGATATAGGCTCTACTTATACATTCATATCAGGCATAATTTTCACATTAGTCATGATGTAAAGAAGAATTAAAACTAATGGGAGGAACCACGAGAAAAAAGAAACAAAACAAAACAACAAAAGAAAAGGAGAGCAAATAGTCTGCTTCCATCTGTATTCAGACTCCATAGTTCTTTCTCTGGATATGGATAGCATTTTCCATCGTGAGTCTTTTGGAATTGTCTTAGATCCTTGCATTGCTGAGAAGAGCTAAATCTATCAAAGTCAGTCATGGCACAATGTGGCTGTTACTGTGTACAATGTTCTCCTGGTTCTGCGCATTTCACTCAGCATCAGTTCATATAAGTTTTTCCAGGTTTTTCTGAAGTCTGCCTGCTCATCATTTCTTATAGCCCAATAGTATTCCATTACATTCATATACCACAACTTGTTCAACCATTCCCCAATTGATGGGCATCCCCTCAATTTTCAGTTCTTTGCCACTACAAAAAACAGCTGCTATAAATATTTTTGTACATGTGGGTTCCTTTCCTGTTTTTATGATCTCTTTGGGATACACACCTAGAAGTAGTATTGCTGGGTCAAAGGATATGCATAATTTTTTAGCCCTTTGGGCATAGTTCCAAATTGCTCTCCAGAATGGTTGGATCAGTTCACAACTCCATGAACAATGCATTAGTGTTCCAATTTTCCCACATCTACTCCAACATTTGTCATGTTCCTGTTTTGTCATGTTAGCCAATCTGATAGCTGTGATGTGGTTCTTCAGAGTTGTTTTGATTTGCATTTCTCTAATCAGTAGTGATTTAGGGCATTTTTTCATATGACTATTGATAACTTTAATTTTTTCCTCTTAAAACTGCATGTAACACCCATGTTAAGGGGATGGGAGATGAATCATGATCCAGTAAATAGGATTTGTATTCAGAAACTCACTTCACTGGAGACTTGGAATCTGGTGCCAATCACTTTAACTCCTTGGGCAATGAAATTTCCTTAATTGCAAAATGAAGGGGTCAGGTGAAAGGTTAATGGTGCCATCTTGGCTGATGTCTTTAAAAATAGCACAGCAGGGAGGGATCAAGATCTATCATTGTGAGTAGTATATGTATATATGTATATGTATACTATGTATATGGTATATGTATAGCTCACCCTACACAAGAGTTACTTATAGGACCCCGATAATGATTTGTAGCAGTGTGGCTGACCGTCTGGAAAACCATCTCAGCATGCATGCATGGATACAGACAGAGGGAACAAATCAGTCCAGCCCAGAGAGAAAGGAGGGGTTGTGGGTGGGGCCATGACTGAGCTATACTTTAAAATGAGGTATATCTTGTTTTTATGTTTTTGGTGCAGATTTGAGATATCATCATTATAGGGAGTTCCCAGCGAAGAATCTCTCTCCATCCCTGTAGACAGGCAACTCATCTATTACTTACAGCCTTAGAAATTTGCCTGGGGACCCTGAGATTTGCCAAGGGTCCCACAGATAGTATGTGTTAGAGGAAGATCTTAACCCTTGACTCCAGAACTGTTCATCTCTCCTCTATGCTACACTTCTTCAGTATTTGCTTTTTTTTTAAGTCCTCTCCAATTATTTCCCTAAGCACACAACTAAATTCTCATGTCACTCTTGGATCAGTTGGCTATATTAATAGCCTTCCCTTCATGTAAAGTACCTCCCATGTAAAGTGAAGCTGAAGCTAGGCAACAACTGTGGAACCCCATCTGAAAAAAGTAATTTCCTCCCTAAGGTTTAAGATTAAAAAATAATTGAGGCCCAGGAATGAGGTCTGCACTGTGTGAGAAATCACTTCTTTTTCTGTGCTCTTCTCCTACCAAAGATGAGTTAGTGCTAGGAGATGGGCAACTTGTGGAAAAAAATCCACCCAAATACATTGAAATCAAATCACTGAGGGAAAATACTTACCTTTGTAGCTCTCTAGCAGTGGGAGGAGTACGTGTTCTGGACAGTATTTGCCAGCAAACAGAGCCCAGCCATTTATTTCTGCAGCCTTTAAAGACACTGAGTAGGTTTTGACTTTCATGTTGCCCAGTGCATGTTGCCCGGTGGAATAATTCAAGAAGTTGTGTGTATTTGCTCTGTTTCCTGTGCCGCTTCCAAGACCTGATCCTGCAGCCACCAGGGCCACAGAATATTGTGGCTGCTTCTGTTGACATGGGAGCTGGGGACTTGCCTCGCAGCTCTTTTAAAATATATTGATTTTTAAGTAAGCTGTGGACTGCCTTTGTGCACATGTGCTTGGTTTATTTGAGAGCAAAAGCATATAGTAATCAATTTTGGTTTCGCCAAAGCTCACAATTACAGCGTTTATGAATAATAAGCTTCACACTCCCCTTGAATGCATGGGCTAGTGGTATGTTGTGGTCCGGAGAGACAAAGGAAATAGCTTGCCACCTTAGGCTCAGTCTGAAAAGGGGAAGTGACCCTCAAGCATTCTTGAGGCTTGAAAAGTACTGCAACTTGGAGCAGCTAGGCGACATAGAGCACCAGCTTTGGAGTCAAGAGGACCTGAGTTCAAATCCAGCTTCAGACACTAGCTGTGTGACCCTGAGCAAGTCACTTAACCCCAATTGCCTAAAAAAAATACTGCTGTAGAAAAAGCATGCACTGCATCTGAGGTTAGAGGACCTTGGGTTGACACCTGGCTATGCTATTTACTTAACATCTATGGATCTCAGTTTTCTCACCTACAAAAGGATATTTAAAATCCTTTCCAGTTCATATCCAATTTTTATGAATATAACCTGTGCCTCTACTTTGTCCTGTCTCTTGCAACTATTGTTTACTCTGCTGCCCAGGTGATGATGATGATAAGGAGGAGGATGATGTTAAAAGCAGGGGGGTGCACAGGAGATAGAGAATATTGGAAAGACTTGAGTTCAAACTTGCCCTCAGACACTTACTGATCGTGTGATCCTGGGGTAAGTCACTTAAGTCATTTATCAGCCTCAGTTTCTTCATTTGTAAAATGAGAATAGTAATAGCACATGTTTCCCAGGGTTGTTGTAAGTATCAACTGAGATAATATTTGTAAAGCATTTTGCAAACCTTAAAGTGCTGTGTAAGTGTTAGCTATTCTTCTTCTTCTTCTTCTTCTTCTTCTTCTTCTTCTCCTTCTCCTCCTCCTCCTCCTCCTCCTCCTTCTCCTCCTCCTCCTCCTCCTCCTCCTCCTCCTCCTCCTCCTCCTCCT